>NC_143223.1:2281085-2584115 GCF_030267445.1 Bombyx mandarina
TAATTTCGACTGTGTCAAAATGTTATTATAATGTATACCTACATTATCTCTTGAAAGATAAATAATGAACATATTTACTTATTTGTTTATATTACCTATGTGAACTCTTAACCTATCTTTTTTATACCTTCATAGCGATAGGTATATAGGAGGATGGAAAAAATGTATTTGGGCTAACTTTACGCGAATGCACATTATTTTATTTATTTATTTTTTAATTTTTTGAATTAAACTGTATACCAATTAATTGATCCTTCAGGATTTATAATTGTTTTTTTTTCACGATTAAAACCGCGTAGAAAGTTTAGGCATTATAGTTGACGCATGCGCCATAGAATATACACTTATGGCATGCGCAGTACACATATTTTGTATACATTTATTCAACTAATACAATTAATTAAACAAAAAATGAGTAATTTCGAAAGAGAACAAACGTATTTTATATAAGAACAATCGAAAATGAATATTTACGAGTAATTAAGGACGAAAAAATATTAAAAATTGCAATCGAGGGGCTAACTTTTAGATATATTTTTAATATTTTTTTTAAAATAAATAAATGGGGAACAAACAATGATTAACAGTGAACAATCAAGAACAAATGATGAACAAACGAATTAATAGAAAATAAGTAGAAAACAGGAAAAAAAAATTTTTTTGAGGGGCTAACTTCATTCACCTGGCCGGTTAAAGCTTTTCTCAGATGTCGCCAGCGTAGCTTGTTCCCTTGTCACAGAGAGCCGCCATTTTGTGTGTTTTGCGTTCGTGATATTTCGGCATTTTGTGACTTTGATACGATTCTTATTACTTTCTAAGTAGTGCTAAACAGTTTTACAACATGTATTCCAACTGGATAGTAAAAGTATTAAAGGAGGAGTTGAGAAAACGTGGTGCATCTTTACGAGAGAAAAAAGCGGATCTTGTCGAAAGGTACAATGTTGATGTTTTATTTTAACTTAGAAAACTTCTCTCAAACTGTTTCCGGTAGCTATTATAATAATAATATTAAATTATGTACCTTAGGAACTTTATTCCTTGTAGCATGTGCAAAAAGAATTGTTCTTATTACACACATTACCTACCAACTAATGTATTATTTTACTTTTTTCAGATTAGAGCTTTAAGACCAAAATTTTAATTTTGAAACAAAATGAAAAAAAGTGCTCTAGCAAAATATGCTAATATATATGGTTTGCTAGTGGAGCCATGTGGCATTTTCATTAGCCATGAGCGCCCATATCTTGCTGCACCTCCTGATGGTGTGTTGGTCGAAGAAACTATAATTGAAGTGAAATGTCCATACGCTAGCAGAAAACATGAAATAAATATAACAACGGTGCCTTACTTAGAACAATATAACGGGATATTGTCTCTAAAAAAAACCTGCCCATATTATTATCAAATCCAAGGGCAGTTAAACTGCTCAGGCAAAACATACTGCAACTTGGTCATTTACACCTACAAGGAGATCAAAGTGATTTATGTTGAAAAAGACAATAGTTTTATAAATAATATGTTAAATAAATTAGATACCTTTTATGAAAATATTTTCAAAGAACCATTGTATGAAAAATATCTGTATTATAACTATACACACTTGTCGAAAAAAAAAATCAGGAATATTTTTAATTATTTTTATTGACAATTCCTTCTCTAAAATTACATAACATTACACATAATATGAAAAATATTTTAGATGCTAAAGGTACATAAAAATGATTTAGTTTATTTTTTAATATTAAATAAGTTTTTGTTAGCCCTATTAATCGTTCTATGTGAACCCTCTGACTAGCTAATTTTTGATTTATCTTTAACTGAACACATGGGATTTGTGATTTACCTTTTAAACAAGATGGGATATTTATACTAATTCCTTTAGAGGCAAACAGATCCTGTACATTAAAACCTCTGTCTGCCATAATACTATCTCCAGAATAACAAATCTGCAGCAGCTTACTTCGTTCTACTATCTGTCGATCACTTGCACAACCAGCGTAGCCGTTTGAAACATATGATAATAATCCCCCTGGTGAAGCTCCTACCAAAAATTTCAAGGTATTTTTATGTTTATAAGAACTAAATGACGCTTTTTGAGCATCAGGTTGACTAGGCTTCTGTATGCCTATTTCAGTCCCATCTATAATCACCCTTGTGGAGGGATAATGTGTTCTATTAGGCATATAATAATTTACTAAGCTGCGGCTAGGCCAAATGTCAATTAGGCTCCAGATATCACTGACAAAATTTATCCATGTTACAACAATATTTATTGTGATTCTTCTAAGCTTAATTAGTAACATTAAAAATTGATCTTCCATTGATATGCTGACCACTCTACTCCAGCAATACCTTATATCATTTGCCATTGGCAAAAGAGTGATTAAAACTAATGAAAACTTAGATGCTGTTTCCAACCCGGTGTAGTATTGCACTGTCTCATCGTCTGCAAGTAATAGCTCTGTAGAGAACAATCTTAATATATTGGATGTTTGAGTTCCAATAGTAAGATGATGCCTTCTAATTGTTTCATCTATACTAGAGTTATTATTTTCTATTAGAATTTCTTGAGAGACATTTGAATCAAAATGCACATTGCTGTGTTCTTCAAGGGGTACTATATCTTCACAGTATTGGGAAGTGCTGGGCAGGCTAAAAAGCTGTTTTTTAAGGTTACGAGTTTGTAGCCTTTGTTCTCTACTTTTTGTTTCTTCAGAAACTGGTTTCATATTCCATGAAAATATAGATGGTACAGCACCTTTCTTTAGATATTTATGTTGATGTTTGACACCTACAACACAAAGAAAAGCATTTAAATATACTTTCACAAGGAAACCTGACCATAGTTTCAAAATATTTGTTAATACAATGGATGCAGCGATTTAGATAGAACTTTCAATAGTAACAGCTGATAATGAACAACAGCTCATGAGAAATGTGTTTCCTCCAGTCTGATTTTGTGTTTGTTAAACCTTACAGCATAAATCTACTTGCAAAATATGTTAGCAACTAATAGTGTGCCTAACTAATTATTTTTGGATTTTTTTTATAAGAGAACAAAGATGTGTGCTACACCTAGTCATGCATTATAAATATTTGACAGAAAGAAGCATACCTGTGTATTTACTAATGTTTTCATAGTCAGATTCCACAAAGTGTTTACGACATAACCTCGAACTTTTTGTGGGAGTACTTTATTCGCGTCAAATGGCCTTTAACCACAGTCTTCCAATTTTCTTGTCCTTCAGAAATTGATGTACTCCAATTTCTGAGCATATTGGCACAAAACAACCCGTCATTGTGTTTAAAATAATTTTTAATCAAAAATTCCAATACAAATATTGAATGTTATTTTGAACAATGCACACCAGCGCCACTTTGACAGTTGCCAACCCCATTAGACGAAGCCAGCTGACAGTAGCTAATGTCACTTTGTGAAATAATGTTGCTATATTTAAAGTAATAGTGATGCGTTCAGTTCTCGTTCAATCACATAAATGAACAATGAGTGTGAAGAGTTACTCATTAATTTCAAACTATAAAAGAATATTATTTATATTTTACAATAAAATTGTATTAAAGTGATCCAATATAATAATATGTTACTAGTAGTATGTAACTACAATCAGTTTTTTTTATTTTCATTACCTATGTACCTATAATTGTTATATTTTATACATCTATAGTTTCAACTATATGATGCATTGGAAATAGGACAGTCTTACAAGCTTCCTCGCAATGTTTTTCTTAATGTTTAAAACACTCGGTATTCAGTACAGGTAGATACCATAGGAACATAATGTTTCGTCGAAAACTCGTTGGTATGTACAAAGCACGGCTAAAATTCGAACCCCGTGCCCGATATCGGCAGTTCGGCACACTAACTATTCACTAGACAATCGAGGCAATTTCATTAATTCAGGAGTTTTTTCAATCGTTCACTTTGTCACAACACTATTTTTATTTCATCAAAAACTGACAACACAGTAAACGTCAGTTTACTTCGTCTAATAAAAAATCCGACTATAGGTGTCGGCTAGGTCAAAAATAATTTTGTCCAATTTTTCGTTTTGTCCTGCATTTTTATGTATCGAAATCATACTTGTATGGCATAAGGTAGTCGGTTCAAAATAAAAATTCCGACGATCGGATATACCTCTAATACGGTTAATAGCTGAAAGAGGCTTAAATTAAAGTAAATATTTGAAACAATAAAAGACCAAGAGGTCGGTTTTCAGTGTTAAGTGATCACTACGCCCACAGTGGTATTATTATGGAAACGAGACGAGCAGTGTGATTAAAGAGGAAGAAACTGATGATGTCAGGAGATCGAGCAACGCGGCCGAACTCTTTAGTGTTGGATACGCCGGCACCGGAGCGCGAACCTCTGCGCTTCGATGTGCAGTTAGTTGGAGCCCCACCGGAGGTTGAGCAGCTGGTTAATAACATCAAACAGGTAGCCGAAGAATTTTTATATCACTGGAAAACTTTTCCCATTGGTAAGTAACTATAATTATTTAAATTTGTAAAACTGTATGACTATCCATGATTGTTTGATAACATAGATTATTAGTAAATAATAATATATTAGTAAATTATAAATATAAATTATTAGTAAATGATAATTTATTGAAAATTTATCGTTTTGTCATTATTTTGTTATTTAGCAAAAAACTAAACTATTTTAATTTAATGTTTATTAAAAAAAATATCTAGTACACAATATAATTTACATTGAATATAACCATACATTGAATATAATCATTCATTGCTTAATCCAAAGAAATGTATTTCTTTGTTTTGTATGTCCCTAATAATTTTATTGTAGCTATCAATTACTGTCCCATTAAGTTGATGTATTCCAATATTGACCAATTAAGTAACAGGTGTTGTCAGATAAGCGTACAGACCTTCTGATGTTGAGCGGTTACTGTTATTAGAGGATGTCAGCAAATGGGCACAGCCAAGCTGCTCCTCGCTACTAAGTACAAAAAACAGTGTAGTTTAATGTGTAAGGGTAATAAGAGCTCTTCCATTAAGCAATAAAAAGTGTTGATAAGAATGACTGACTGCAATGTACACCATGTACACTGGTGCTAAAACATTAAATTTATTTTTTAGAGAATTTATTCGAAGGTCGTTGAGAACTTGTAGCTCTTGATGGATTTGTCACTTAACGAGTTATTACTCTGTACTCTGATTGACATATTATGCAAGCACTGTGTTTTAGTTTTTCATTGTGCTATTCAGTATTACCTCCAACACGGTTTGGTCCCGGTAACCGTCCATGTGACATCATTATTCCACCTCCTTGCGATGAGGTGGATGCAGCTGCTCTAGATGCTGGACCGGAACCGCAACCTCTGTCGCCCAAACAACTACAATCTATTAGGGAGAAAGGGTAAGTTAAGCCTAATATTCTCATACATAAATAAATTTTTTTTATAAAAAAAAGAACATATACAGATGTGTATTTATGTCATGTTACAAATATTATGTATGTCTAAATTGATTTATTTATTACATACCCAAGTGAATGAGGTCCACCTAATTGGCTGTAGTAGCCCATAGAGATTTACTGTAAATGTCACTATGCATGTACCTTCAGATTTGAAGTCAAGTTCTCAGTTATATAATATAATGACTGTCTCATCTATAAAATTGGAATGCATGACGGCTTTACCACAAATAATGAACAGGGTCATATTATTTACGTATGAGCGCATACAATAATAATTAATGTGTACAGTTATTCAAATGTATAAAATTTGTGTGTTAAATTTTTGTTACAAATGATGTTATCCTTTCATCGCTGGAATCATTGGTGAACATTTGTTAAGTTAATATCAACATTAATAAGGAACAAATTTTATGATAAAAATTTGTATCTACCTGCATGCGGGATTTAAACATTGACATTACTTCATTATTCAATGCAAAGAGTATATAAGTTACATTTTTACTGGTGGTAGGACCTCTTGGTAGTCCGCACGGGTAGGTACCACCACCCCGCCTATTTCCGCCGTGAAGCAGTAATGCGTTTCGGTTCGAAGGGTGGGGTAGCCGTTGTAACTATACTGAGACCTTAGAACTTATATCTCGAGGTGGGTGGCGCGTTTACGTTGTAGATGTCTATGGGCTCCAGTAACCACTTAACACCAGGTGGGCTGTGAGCTCGTCCACCCATCTAAGCAATAAAAAAAAAATTTAATATGATGTGCCCACTATCTTCATTTGTATAAACATTGGAATGAATAACTTATGTAGTTAGAATGAGAGAACCAATGCACTTGTAGAGAACAAATATGGTTTTATGTCATATCCCTCACATGTGAGATAGTTAATATAAGTAATCATAGTTGTTATCAAACAATAAATTCTTTAAAATCTACATAGTGCATGCATAATACTCAATTAAATAAAGAAACAGAAAAAAAATTACAATTGGATTTGACTATCAGAAATGTTAATTATTAAGCTTGTTAAGAAACAAAATCTCTCACCCCTATGCTGTACATTAACTTCAATTAATGTTTTCAAACAGATGACCTTACATTTAAAATAACATTGGTCTTTGCACATAGAACACGCAAACTTACACCTTATCACTTAAGTCATAAGTTTTATAATATTTTGTCAATTATGTTTTCTATACAGAGGAGCTTAGTTTATAAGCCACTTCCTGTCTGTAGTTTCTTTTTTTTTTTTCAATTGTAAAGTCACATTGAACTTTGAATGATCGTGCATGTCTTTGGTTTGTACGTCAAATGAGCTGTGAAAATGGCTTTTGTCCACCAAATCAAAATATCTAAACTGATAGCCGAAAATCGAGTATTTTTTATAAAAAACAATTTAATTCATATATCTCTGGCTATAACGGCCGTCTGGTGTAGTGGTAAGTGACATGGTCACTACACAAGGGGGTTGCGGGTTCGAATCCGGCCAAGGGAAGATATTTGTATGATAAATATAAAGTCTTTTCCAGGGTTATGGATGTATATTAAATATATGTATGTGTATAATAACACAAGTTCTTTACGAACTTATCACGGGACCAGTTAACGTGGCGTGATTGTTAGTAAATATTTATTTATTTATCTCTAAATCGGTTAGATTTAGGGCAGGGTGTTTCATAGTCAAATCAGTCAGAAACGACGTAAATTATACGCCCTTAACGGGAATAGGTCGACTTAACCTTAACTGTAACCTTGTATTAATAGAAAAGACGAAATAGTTCAGTACCCTCTTGTTTGTCAACCCATTGCAACTAACATGTAATGCGAACTTGTGGCTTTAACAGCTTACGGCTTACTCATGTATCATATTATTATGTAACATAAGACTGCAAAAAACAATTATCGAGAGTTGTAAGGCTATATAGGTATAGGTATTATTATTTATTTATTTCTATTATTTCTGGAGAATGGTGAAACATCATCCAGAGAATGATAATGGGATGCGACTCGGGGAGGAAGGCTATTTAGTTTAAGCGACATTTTTGCAACTATACATTAGGGCTATTTAAATAAAAAATTTGGAAAAAATATCCTAATAAAAAACTTCTTCAGCTATTTGAATGCAGTAAACTCAATTGAAGTTCAATTAAAACATCGAACCGTTGATGTTAATATCAGATAAAACGCGCCTTTAATTACAAAGATACATATTGCGTATTAAGCGAATGTCGCTTTCTTTTATTTTTTTATTGCTTAGATGAGTGGACGAGCTTACAGCCCACCTGGTGTTAAACGGTTACTGGAGCCCATAGACATCTACATCGTTAATGCGCCACCCACCTTGAGATATAAGTTCTAAGGTCTCAAGTATAGTTACAACGGCTGCCCCAACCTTCAAACCGAAACGCATTACTGCTTCACGGCAGAAATAGGCGTGGTGGTGGTACCTACCCCCGCGGACTCTTAAGAGTTCCTACCACCAGTAAGTTAAAATCTTAAACCAAATAGCCTTTCACCCCTCGTTAAACAGTTCTTGTGCAGTCTTCAAACCCACTACCGTCTACTTCATATGCGCGCTCAACACGGGCATGCTTAGTTTTTATTCATACAAATTTATTAATATGTAAGTCATATTGATGTTAAAAAACACATTATAACATGAACATTTGGTGTACACATGTTAGTTTTGTTTTTTGTTTTGTTAAACTGTGTGAATTCTTTTCTGTTAGCGTCTCTAGAAATAATTACTGGAGCTGAAAAATATCGTGTTTTTAATAAATACCTTTAATAGTAGCTTGACTTGTATCATTCAAATTATTTGCACACATGTTAATCGATCAGTCTGAATTCATTCATTTTATTACCTGGAAAAAATGTTAAATTAGTTATCTGCCCAAGACCGATATAAAAAATTTGATTCGAGCCCTAGTCGCCCAAAACACGTCATCTCGGATCCTCCCGATCCACTAACGGTGCTTTTAGGTACTTCAAGCACCGGTCACCGTTCTCGTCGAACCCGTCGCTTGCGACGAAGGGCTCGACGAGCAAATTAACTCTCAGACACAGCCCACTGAGTTTCTCGCCGGATCTTCTCAGTGGGTCGCGTTTCCGATCCGGTGTAGATTCTGCGAAGTACGGCTCTTGCTAGGGTTCGTGTTAGCATCGTAGTCAGGTTTGAGCCCCGTAAGCTCACCTACAAACGTTAGGGCGAAGCTGAAATAGCCTCTCAAGGCTATCAGCATAGGTAGGAATAAAAAAATCGGGCCCTACGCCCCAGCAGAGGGTAATAGGAAAGAATGATGATGATGAATTAATCTTTGACTGGCTTTAATGGCTTTAATAAAGCGCATTTTTGGTTATAAATTTAAGTTTATTATTGTTGGGGTTGGTTTACCGCAGCCCAAAACTATGGTTTAAATTTTTTAAATGATTTGAGACCATGACAATAAGACTAAAATTAAATTAAATTTAAAGACTATTTTCATTGTACATTAAATGCGAACCGAATCGTCGTCTAACAATTAATTTTACATTAGAAGATAATTAATAATAGTCGAACGCGGAAATACTTTTCTGACGCGAAATTTTACTTTTGGGAAACATTGTCTAATTAAAAATATTAGTAGTCGAAATTCAACTATAATGATTTTAAATTATAAGTTTGAACATTATTAAGGTTCTATTGTCAAAGATTTATTATACTTCTATAATCACAGATTTCGACTCCACTATAGACAAATAAATATAAAGATAAACAATACCTATTAACCTATTCTCAATTTGACCACAGACTTTAAGCAATAACAATAGTTTGACAATAAACAAAGGGTATATATGTGTGTGTGTATGTCAAATACATGGTAGTGTGTGTAATGTTTTTTTTATTAATTTAATGTATTATTAACGCATAATTTAAAAAAAATATTAGCTTTCTGCACTCCTTCTCTATATTCTTTATAAGTCGTCGTGGCCTAAAGGATAAGACGTCCGGTGCATTCGTATCTAGCGTTGCACCGATGTTCGAATCCCGCAGGCGGGTACCAATTTTTCTAATGAAATACGTACTTAACAATTGTTCACGATTGACTTCCACGGTGAAGGAATAACATCGTGTAATAAAAATCAAACCCGCAAAATTATAATTTGCGTAGTTACTGGTGGTAGGACCTCTTGTGAGTCCGCGCGGGTTGGTACCACCGCCCTGCCTATTTCTGCCGTGAAGCAGTAATGCGTTTCGGTTTGAAGGGTGGGGCAGCCGTTGTAACTTAGTTGAGACCTTAGAACTTATATCTCAAGGTGGGTGGCGCATTTACGTTGTAGATGTCTATGGGATCCAGTAACCATTTAACATCAGGTGGGCTGTGAGTTCGTCCACCCATCTAAGCAATAAAAAAAAAAAAAAAAAGTGTGAGAAATTTCATACTTCTCCGTCTGCGCAATTTCCGTAAAAAGAGGTACAAAGTTTTTACCTTCACGTATTAAAAATATGACTGTCGTTTTGTTAACGATTGAAAGTCGATCCTCTCCTTCTTTCCAAATTGACAAAAGATAAAAAAAACAGTTTAAAACACTTCAAGTGATATCTTCCTTGTAGGGAGTTCGAAGTACCTTCCCGTCACTTTCCTGGTCAAACGCACGTGTGGCGAGTGGCGGGCTGGTTGCAGCGCGGTAAGGTCCGAGCCCAAGAGGAACTCTACCGACACGTGGCGAGGGCGTTGGCGCTGATCGTGGTAGTCGCCAGGGACCGACTTGTCAAAGATGAACCGCTTTCTGTACGAGCGGGGATCAAATCGCTTCTGGCCGGCTTGCACAGGTCAGTAAGGCTGGGTTTCCATCAAAGATATGTGAGGATGGGTAGCTAGGGATGTGTTTGTTAAGAACCAATAGAATCGCTTCGTTTACCTTATGAAAAGAGTAGCAATAAGTTTTATTCTGATGAAATTTTTTTAATATGTTTCTTGAGTTCTGAGCAAATCACAACCATCATGCCCACCTCTGTTACGGGCCAATATCATCTTTAAAGTTTTATAAATAAGATCGGAATAAGAGCGGATCGCTTGAAACTTCTGGATCTACGGAGGAACTGCGGTTCTCTCTGTGTTTTGTATCGTATGTTCAATGGGGAATTCTCAGCAATTAATTATTTTGGCTTTGGAATGAGCTCCCATCCACGGTGTTTCCCGAGCGCTGTGACATGTCCTTCTTCAAACGAGGCTTGTGGAGAGTACTTAATGGTGGGCAGCGCCTTGGCTCTGCCCCTGGCATTCCTGACGTCCATGGGCGATGGTAACCCATTACCATCAGGTGGGCAATAAAATAAAATAAAAAATGATCGTTATTTCAATGAGAGTTTATTGTCTTGATTCGGAAGGGAATAAAGAATCTTAAAATAAAATTGATTTTATCGCTCCTTCGTATCCTCGGTGTGGCTGATACCATTCGGTACTGCTTACGATGTCGACCGTAAAGTCGCGTAGCCATTTGTGGCTATAAAAATGAACATTCCATTTGCAGGTTATTGGATCTGGCCATTGGGATGCCATCAATGGAGGCCCGGGATCTCGATAAGAAGATACGCGAGGAAAGATCACGATATCTGGTGGCAGAGTTGATATGCAAGGTACAGTTATAATTACCCTGAATTATTTAACAAAAAAATATCAAATGAATGGATCCTCCGTTAGACTAGAGAGATTACTATTATCTTATTCCAAAAATACAGATCGACGTAAAGTAATAACATATAATAAGAAAGTCGACAATTAACATGGGTGCTTTAAATTATTTTACTTTGACTTTTTATTTATTGCCCTTGTACCAATTTTTTCCATGAAATACGTACTTAACAATGTTCACGATTGATTTCCATGGTGAAGGAATAACATCCTGCTATAAAAATCAAACCTGCAAAATTATAATTTGCGTAATTACTCCCGTGGGGACGTCATGTGAGTCCCCACGGGTTGATACCACCACCTCTTTCTGCCCTGAAGCAGTAATGCGTTTCGGTTTGAAGGGCGGGGCAACAGTTGCACTGTTAAAAGCGAGACCTTAAAACTCATGTCTCAAGATGGGTGGCGGCATTTGCGTTATAGATGTCTATGGGTCCCGTAAACCACTTAACACCACGCCTAGAGCTCGTCCACCTAATTAAGCGATAAAAAAATAAAAAGGAGTTTACGAACGAATTACTCGGTCAATGGTATTGTGTAATAATATCGAAATTCGGTTTTTTTTTTTCCTACCTAAGCTGGTAGCCTGGAGCGGCTATTCCAGCGTAACCGTAACTAGTAGGTGAGCTCACGGGGCTCAAACCTGACGACGATGCTAACACGAACCCTAGCAAGAGCAGTGCTTCGCAGAATCTACCACCGGATCGGAAACGCGACCCACTGAGAAGATCCGGCGAGAAACTCAGTGGGCTGTGTCTGAGAGTTAGTTTACTCGTCGAGCCCTTCGTCGCAAGCGACGGGTTCGACGAGAACGATGACCGGTGCTTGAAGTACCTAAGAGCACTGTTAGTGGATCGGGAGGATCCGAGATGACGTGATCGCTTATATACCAGGCCGTGAAACCGCTTGGGGGTATACCATACCGTGAAACCGCTTGGGGGTGGCCGTTTCACCTAATTCTACCGCTGTGCTGGTTAACGTATAGACTAAGGGGATATTTTGGGGACACCATCGGTACTATGGTGTAACTATACTGAGACCTTAGAACTTATATCTCAAGGTGGATGGCACATTTACGTTGTAGATGTCTATGGGCTTCAGTAACCACTTAACACCAGGTGGGCTGTGAGCTCGTCCACCCATTTAAGCAATAAAAAAAAACGTGACTTCTGCTTCGTGATGGTGTTAACATGTGGTACGTGTGCTCGGTCAGCCGGAGCAACAGGAGGACGTGACGGCCTTGGCGGGCTGGGTGTGGCGAGCCTTACGCCGCGCCGCCGCTGAGAAGTGCGCCCCCCGCTGCCCCCCGCCCGTCCCCACGCTCTACACCACGCCCCAACACACGCAGGTACCGTCCCCCCCCACGCACCTCTCCCGGGCCCCTCATAATATACATATAATTTATATGCAGTATTTAAGAATCAATAAACAATAAAATACTTAATTGTGTTTTCTGGGATATATTAAGAAAACACATTTAAAGCCTAATCTCTTTTAAATTTTATATTAAAAATTAACCAGTATTAATAAATTATACAGAATTTAACTCTTTTTACTCAATGACAGAACTTTACTCAATGACCCTGAATGACTAGATTTTTAAACTAAAAAGTTTTAAATAATGAAGGATTTTCTTTACGTACACATTATCTTTTTAAACAAACATTACATCAATAAAATACATTGAAACATAGGTGCGTTAACACAAAGGCAAATCGTGAACTTAAATTAACTTTTTCCTGTGTTATTCTTACGGGAAATCGAAAAGTGCGAAGCGGACATTTCTAATATTAATATTAAGGTCTCCTATTTTTAGAGGCCTATTTTGGCATCTAAACGAAATTTTTTACCTGGATTCCGAGAAAAAAAAAATTTTTTTTTTTTGAGTCGCCCTTCTATTTACACTCAATTTTAATAATAGGACTAGTATTTTGTTACTTGATAATAATAAATAAGTATATGGGATGCAGGTCGACCTGCGTCTGTACCGTCGCGAGGTGATGAGGAGTGCCCTGGGTCCGCTGCAGGCCGTGCTGGAGCGCGAGGCCCGCGGCTGGTTCCTGCACTTCCGGGAACAACAGGCCGCCCATCTCGCGCGGGAGAAGATGCCCCTGAAGGATATCGAGGAGGTTAGTCATCGTGATTAACGGCCTCTTCTAAGCAACTAATTAACGATTTCATATACCTCTTTATTGCGCTAGGTCGGTCAATGACCTCACGACCCACTTCGCAGCAAGTGTCCAAGTTCGTAACGAAAATTACAACTCCCTAACTAAAGGATAAGTGGCGATTGCTCGTGAGGCGCATAACATCTGCCCACAACAATGATGCTGGATGACGACCACGACCGCTCTGACAAGAGTGATACGACATACGAGAAAGGATAAGACGTCCAGTACGCTCGTATCGCAAATCCCGCACTCAGATACAATTTTTACCTGTTTCTGCCGCGAACGCTGTGATGAGTTCCGGCAGGAGGTAGGGGAGGGGGTTGTGCTATATATGTACAAGGGCCCCCAAGACGGAGGCGCGTCCTGTCCTTGTGAAACTGGAAAGGCCTCCGGGCCACCAGTAAACACTCAATCATAAAAAAAGATGGAGAGGCATTCCCGATCCTGCGGACCGAATGGTAAACAGTCGACGTCGCCCTAAACACGCCATTACGGATCTTCCCGATCCACTAACGGTGCTTTTAGGTACCTCAAGCGCCAGTCAACGTTCTCGTCGAACCCGTCGCTTGCGACGAAGGACTCGGCGAGCAAATTAACCACAGACACCGCCTACTGAGTTTCTCGCCGGATCTTCTCAGTGCGTTACGTCCCGATCCGGTTGCATATCCTGCGGAGCATTGCTCTTGCTAGGGTTAGTGTTAGCAACAACGTCAGGCTTGAGCCCCGTGAGCTCATCTACTAGTTAAAGCTACGGTGAAATGGTCTCTCAAGACCATTAGCTTAGATAAAAAAAAACCATTGAAATACCTATTTAATTCATGTTCACGAATGTCTTCTACAATGAAGGTCGTAAAAGTATCGTGTAATAAAAATCAAACAAAGGAAAAAGATATAAATTCCCAATCTCCCTGTTATTGCCGCGAATGCAGCGATGAGTTCCGGTTGGGGGTAGAGGGAGGGGGTTCGTGCTATATATGTACAAGGACTCCCGAGGTGGAGGCGCATTCCCGATTCTGCGGAACGAATGGTAAACAGTCGACGTCGCCATAAACACGTCATTTCTGGTCCTCCCGATCCACTAACGGCGCTTTTGGTACCCCAAGCACCGGTCATCGTTCTCGTCGAACCCGAAAGGCTTGGCGAGCAAATTAACCCACAAACACAGCCTACTGAGTTTTTCGCCGGATCTTCTGAATGGGTCACGTGTCAGATTCTGCGAAACACTGCTCTTGTTAGGGTTAGTGTCAGGTTTCAGCCCCGTGAGCTGACCTACTTATTAGGTTACGCTGACATAGCCTCTCAAGGCTATCAGCTTAGGTAGGGGGAAAAAAAGACGGAAGCGGGCCCGTGTGTAGCGAGTGGCCGGCAGGCGGTGCGCGAGTGCGGCATGCGCGAGTACGTGTCGCGCGTGTGCGGCGCCGTGCGGGCGAGCGACGCGCTGCGGGCGCTGGGCCCCGGCCTGCCCGAGCTGCTGGTGGCGCAGCTGCGGGCGCACCTCGCGCTGCACAGGTACTCCTCACTCGTCTAAATCTAAAATAACGTTACATATAACCTCCAAACTCAGTCAATCGATTCTTAAATCTTAATTGTCCAGATTATAAATTGTTTTTATATATGAAATTTTCTTTCATATCCGAGTTTTATAAACATACAAACGTTCACATTTTTAATATCAGTATCCATCACTAAAATTAACTTAAAGAAATAATTAGAATCATAATGTCGTTGATTATTGCTAATTTTGTCGGAAACTACATTGATATCTTACATGTTAAGTTTTAAATGATAATGACAGTTTATTTATTTAGAGCCGAAGAAGGCGTCTGCAAAAAGATCGAGGCGGGTCTTGCGGCGGCCGAGGCGAGGATCCGCGCCTCCCACCCGATCCTGTCCCGGGCCGACTCGTGGAGGAACGAGAAGCTGGCGGCGGCGGCGCGGCGGCTCCGGGACGAGTGCCGCTGGACCGCGCTCGAGGACGCCGCCGCCGCCATGCAGGCGCACAAGCTGCACCAGCACCGGTACTTCCTGCTGCGGGACCTGGCCTTCCAGCGGGACCGGGAGCCCTTGTTGATGAAGGTAACACTGCGCGCTCTACACGACGTGTAGGCAGCGGCTTGGCTCTGCTCCTGGCATTGCTGAAGTCCATGGGCGACGGTAACCATTCACCATCAGGTGGGCCGTGTGTTCGTCTGCTTACAAGGGCAATAAAAAAATAATATATCGTTTATTGCATATAGAAGAGCGCAAGCCTATGGTTTGTTTTGTGAAGTCATGGCGTAACACCCGGGTGCGGCAAAGTTTTTTTTTTATTCATCATTAGAGCCATACATACCCATATTAGATTAAGTCGGCAGGGGTGCGGTAAGGTTCAACATCTAGAAACGTCCGTCGATTTCATCCCGCGCTATCTGTATGGGCCCCACGTATGACGGCAGAAGTAATGCGAGAGTGTAGTGAGAGCGGCGGCGTGACGCAGGAGCTGCGCGCGGCTCGGACGGCGCGGCGCTCGTGGCAGTGGGCGCGGCGCGTGTGGCGGCCGGCGCGCTGGGCCGTGGTGCGACACTGCCGCGGCCGCGCCGAGCGCGTGCGCACCGCCGTGGCCGCCCGCGCGCCCGCCGCGCCGCCCCGCGCCCGCCCGCCCGCCGCGCCGCCAGTGTTCCTGCTGCGGAGGGACGCCGTCTCCACCACCTCCACGCGCTGGCCGGCCTGGAGACTGCTCAACCTCGCCTATAGGTACGCACACTGACACTCAAACACACGATCCGGTATGGTGAATTGTAAATATAATATATAATTACAAACTGAGGCAGTAAGTAGGATGTATGGTCACCCAAGAGATTTATATCACCCACTTAACACCAGGTGGGCTGTGAGCACGTACACCCATCTAAGCAATAATAAAAAAATTACATGTGTGCAATTCACACGTGTTAGAAGTGAAACCTTCAAAAATTAAAATACAATTATCCTAAATGTTCGCCCTCTGTGAATTGATATTTTAACTTCACCTATATCCTAAATTAAAATTCACTACAAGAGGTTTCATACACACGTTAGTATTAAAACATCTCATAGATGGCGCTGTATTAAAAATAAAATACTTTATACGTATGTTTTAAAGTATGTAGGAACTGAGCATTCTGTCTCACTTTTTCTCTCGATCTTTCTCACTTGCTTGCTCCCTACTCTCACTCCATGGCTAGTTGCTTCATGCTACGTTCGCCCTGTCTTACTCTGTCTCGATCGCTCTCTCTCTTTTTCGACACTTCCGTTGTATACCTGCGTGACGTTACATCTGTAAAAATTTTACCCACATGCGCCTAAAGAAGTTTCACTTCAAAAAAACAAAAAACAAATACTATGCTACCGGAATCTGTTGAATACGCTTCAAGTATCTTACCACAGCACTACTTTACGATAGTGATGGGGTAATAATGAGTAGTGTCTGTACAGAATATGGTGCTGGAGCTGGAACCTGGTGTACGTGCTGGGCGTGGTGGTGCCGTGGTGCTCCCCGCTGTCGCTGCGAGCGCTGGTCTGCGTCAAACCGTACACGCCGGAGCTAGAGGTCTCCCAGGTGAACGTCTTCTAACTACATACTATATCCGTTTTTAGCGTATTCGTGCTTTTGGTAATTATTACTTTGTATGTCAGAGTGAATTCAAACAAAGATAAGTTAAAATTTACGCTATTTATTTATTTATTTATCGTTATATACGGTACGCTTGCTGAACACTGATTTAGAAGGTTCTTATACAATATAATATAATGCGACTGTCTTACGTTATAATGGATACATTGGTGGCAATATATTATATGGTGGTACTACACATGCATGATAAGCTAACTTCCACCGGCACATCATATCATGGCCATCATATTATAAATGTGAAAGTGTGGTTGTTTGTCCTTTTTTCAGGTACTGGATTAACATATATTTTTAAAAGATGTAGTATGTGGTCGGGAGAGTGACGTAGGGTACATTTTATCCCGAAAAAACATTAGTTTTTATATAAAATCACACTAAAAAACAGTTTTCAACAAGGTCCTAACAGACTTTGCCCCTCGAACTCTTGGTTTTAATCGGCTCGTTTCAATTCTACCGTTATCTAGACTGTGGATGACTAAGGGTTAATATTCCTTTGAGCGGCCACCGTTGATAGATCGACTCTCTATTGCATATAAAGTGCTGAGCGTCGGATATGTTTTTCAATAACTTAATAACGTTTTTAATTAACCATTTTAACATTATTTTGCTTTGAATTTAGCATTGAATTCTTTAATTTAAACTTTTAATGCGTTTTCTTTTTTTCAAAAATTCTTTAGCAAATTCTGCAAAATATGTGAAAATAAGTTCAACACTAAAAAGGATATATTTATGTATATAGGTGAATGGAGTTTTATATCCGAAGAAGAGCAGCGAAACCCACACGATGTGTTCACGGCTGCTGGCGCTGTGGAGGCACGTGTCCAAACAGCGCACGAAGTTCGAAACCGAACCGGACACGGGTGAGTCCACACGCACTAGCTCGGTGTTGGAACAGACGTTGGGCGGGGGGCGGGGCGGGGCGTTGGGGGGGGGTCGCTCCTCTCCATAGTATAATTGAGACTGTGGCCCAAGTCTAAAGCTAAGTGGTGATATTCATTGCGTTACTGTTGTCTGTGGACTCAGGTAACAATTAACCACCAGGGGGCGGTAGCTCGTTCAACTGTTTGAAAAAAATATAATGTTCCTAATATGTCTTAGTCGGTTTTGGCCTTTTACATATAATACAAATACCAATCACAACGCAGTATGATCTCATATCGCACTTTCAGAATTGACGTGGCTTAATCCAAAATTGTTATTTTTTAGTAAACGCCAAAAATGTAATTGAAGAATTGTCATTTTTTTTAGTTTTTCGATTACGATACTTTAAGTTAACCGCTTGATTTAAAAGAGACCGAAGGAGAAAGTTTTGCCTTTTTTGGAGTAAAAGAGACTGTTTTTAATTTTAATAAATTCATAGAATCTTTGCTCATAGGTCGTTCGAAATATAAAATTCATTTTCTTAAAGTTTTTAGTTAACTTCTTAGGTTTTAGTCACTTCAATTCTCTAAACGTGTGATATGTGGTTAATTGTTGTATTTTAGTGTACCTATATTATAAAGAGTATTATTGTATATAGTAATAATATAAGCGCTATTGGATTTCTTATCAGTTCCTTTGTGTGATTTCGACTGTCAGGCCTACTGGGCAAGGGCTTGAGTCGGTGGGCGCACCGCGTGTGGTGGTACGGCGTGGTGGGGGGCGGCGGGTCGGCGGCGCTGCTGGTGGTGTTCCCGGTGTGCGCGCTGGCGGTGTCGGCGGCGGCGGTGCTGCTGGCGCTGGCGGCCCCGCTGTGGACGCCGCCGCTGGCGCTGGCCGCGCACGTGGCGCACGCCGTGCTCTACGACGCCGACTCGCCCGACCCAGCACTCAACAGGTGCGCTGTGCCCTGCACGCTAATATGTTAACTTGCTGAACGTGTAGCGTACAATACTGGCAACACTGGCACATCAAGCCGCTCAATCCAAACTTCTTAGCGCGAGGAGTGAAGTTGTGTGATTTGTTTTAGTTTGTCTATTTAGTGTTTCTTCAGGTTTAAATGTGTAATAACGGTGGTTTATTAAATGTTTAGTATCTGTGTAAATGCACAAATGTGGGAAAATGAAACAAAGCCGCTGGACGTAGCTTCTCGGGATCCTCCAAAATGTCAAATGAAAAAGTGAATGACCACCATTGTCTTCCTTTTCATGCCATGTTTCATATAAAAAAGTTTTTATTAGAATTAAAATATGACTTGACCTAAAGGTCTTAGTTACCATGTCATAAAATTCCTTTAAAAAAATGCAATACATTCAATATAATATAATAGATTTATTAAGTAGCGATTAAACAAATAGTACATATTAAATCTGCTTAACCCTGTAGCCGAATCCCGGTACTGTGTGCAGGTGGTGTCCGCTGCTGGAGGTGGTGCTGTGGCGAGTAGCAGTGCTGGGCGTGCTGCAGCCCGCCGCCGCGCTGCTCACGGCGCTGCTGCTCTGTCCGCTGGCTGCTGCTGTCCTGCTCGTCGGTGAGCACATCCAACCCCCCTCCCCACCTTCTTCTTATCGGCCCACAGACGTCCACTGCTGGACATAGGCCTCCCCCAAGCCTCGCCACAAAAACCGGTCCTGCGCTGCATGCATCCAGCGGATCCCCGCGAACCTCAATAGATCGTCTATCCATCTTGTGGGAGGTCTACCCACGCTACGTCTTCCGGTATGCGGTCGCCACTCAAGAAGTTTCTGGCCCCAACGACCATCCGTTCTACGAGCAATGTTTTCTACCCACTGCCACTTCAACGTCGCAATCCCGTCATATCAATCAATATAATCAATCCACCTACCTCCTTATATTATTACGTAGTGACACTGTTACATAAGCTTTACTGTACATTTAAAATATTTACAGAAAATGTCACTCGGTGTTTAAGCGTATCTGATTGAAATTATAAAGGATTTGTTTCTTTTTTCATTTACCCAAGAAAAAAAGGACAGTCCATTGGACCAGTTCCAATGAAACGTTTCAGGTTTAGGATTCAAAATATTATAAATACATATTCGAATTGAATATCCCCATAGTGCCGCTACAGGTCGCTCTGTCGGACTACCGCTAGTGGATAGTATAGAGTGTGAGTGTGCCGCGGCAGGCGGCGTGGCGTGGTGGGGCGCGCGCGGCGTGTGGGAGAGCGTGGCGTGGCGCGGCGTGGCGGCGCGGCGCGCGCGGGTGCCGGCGCACGACTCCGCCTTCTGCCGGCGCGTGCGCGGGCCCGGCCTGCACGCGCGCGTCTACTACCAGCTTACGTAATACACATACTCATTTTTCTTTTCGCCACCTATTTGCTGGTAGCCTAAGGGGCCGTTCCAGCTACGCCCAGACGGGTAGGTGAGCTCACGGGCTCAACCTGTGAGAGAACTAGCCCTAGCAAGAGCAGCGCTTCGCAGAATTTACTACAGGATCGAAGTCGTGGCCCACTGAGAAACTCAAAGGACCGTGTCTATGGATTAGTTCGCTCGTCTAAATTTTCACCGTAATCGACTAGTTCGACGAGGTCGGTGACCGGTGCTCGAAGAGACTTAAAGTAACGAGGGTGGACCCGGGGGATCCGAGAAGATATGCTTCGGGCGGTAGCGGCTTTGCGTTGCCCTGTCGCTTGAGTTGGATAAGTACTAAGCGGCAGCTACGATAGGGGGTTATCGTATTGCGCCGCTTTGTCAAAGTAGTGCTCTGACGCTACCTTAAGATATTTACATATCAGGGTGCCCTCATTGTTTACTCAATTTGATGTTCAAACAAACCGTAGAATAAGTAGAAATATATATAAAGCGTTCGTTGGGCAAACGTACTCGTTGTACATCTGATGATTAGTGGTTACTAGAGCTCATAGACATCGACAAATGTCGCTACCCCCCTCGGACTGCGACGGGTCCGTGGCGGCGGGTGTGTGGTGCGGGTGCGAGGTGCGTGCGTGCGCGCAGGTGCACGCAGGCGGCGGCGGCGGTGTGCGCGCGCGCCGAGCTGGAGGCGCTGGGTCGCTGGGCGGCGGACACGGAGCGCGCCATCGAGCGTCCGCTCAGGGACTTCGAACACTTCGTGGACGCCTGCTTCGGGCCCTTCTCTGTACAAATAGCCAAGGTACGGATTCTGTACTTGGACACTTGAGAAAATTAATTGTACACGCGCTTTGAATATAATAACCTTACCTGTTTCTATTTATCATCTATTTGACGGAATCTTTCAACATAATTTTCAGCAACTTCGAAATGTCCCAATAACTCGAATGATTGCTCTCAGAACAGGTACTGACGACAACGCAATAATTTTATTACTTATTAATATCCTGACCAGAATGAGCGGATAAAAAAAATACATTTTTCAGTTCGACTCGCTATCTAAGCGAGCGATTTTCAGTTTTTTTTTTCAGAGATCAAGTGCTATGCAGAATAATACTCATACTTATAAAATGCCACATCTGAATCACTCGAAATCTTAATATTTTTAAATTTTCACACTGCTATCGAAAGGCACTATGGTTTGGCGAATGTTACGTTGCGTCAAGGAGCGTTAGGCTCATCTAATCAATTTGTGTGACATGAAAAGAGCGCGACGTTAAAACCGCGACGCTATAACGCTAAGTACGCGTTCTGTTTGACGAGGCCTTTACCGCGTGTTGTGGACAGCGCGGCGCGTACCGGCAGCTGGAGCGCGAGTGCGGGTCGCTGGCGGGCTCGCTGCGGGACAAGGTGGCGGCGCGGCGCCGGGAGCTGGCGCTGCCGCTGTCGGACGCGGCGCGGGCGCGGGCGCGGCTCTCCCCGCGGGACCTCAGGGTAACCGGCGCACTCTCCTCTAGCCATAGAACATTTCACAAGTAGTATGTCGTCGCTGCCAAACCAAAATCTGCTAGGTGTAAAAACAATTTTAAATTAACAAGTAAAATATTTTCGTATAAAATTTTGTATGAAGGTGAATTTTTAAGGATTTTTTTCCTTCTTCAAAAGAGGCTTGTGGAGAATATTATGCGATGGGCAGCGGCTTGGTTCTGCCCCTGACATTGCTGAAGTCCATGGGCGACGGTAACCACTCACCATCAGATGGGCCGTATGCTCGTCTGCCTGCAAGGGCAATAAAAAAAAAGAACTATATGAAATGAAAGCTATAGATAAATTTTAAAGCTATAGACACATAATAGTTTTTTTATACGGTAGATAGGGCTGTGAACTATATATTTTTTTTATATATAGATAGATGCCTATTGTAATTTAATGTTGATTTAGATGTGTATGTAAGTGATGGATTCTTGTTATTAGATAATAAATAAATTGAATTCAATTGAATTAGTAATCATTTGATTTTTATTACATGATGCTATGATATCTACATCGTGGAAGAAATACTTAGACACGATATTGTGTTTAAAAAAAAAAACAAAAGCACCTGACTGTGGGTATTGGATAGTCCCCGGCGCAGTCGCGTCGCGTGCTTTGCGGGCGCCGGACGTGTCCACTGTCTCGCTATAACCTCGTTGTCGTGCGCAGCGGGCGATCGAAGCGTCGGCTGCGGAGCTGAGCGCGCTGTGGCGGCGGGAGGCGCGCGAGGAGTCGTGGTGGGCGCAGCGCGGCCTGGCGCCCGACGACTGGCACGGGCTCGCCGCCAACATGCTCGTCGAGGTAGGTCTCGATATACTGGTGCCGCACTACTAGGAGTACTAGGAGTCCGCACGGGTGGGGACCGCCATTCAGAAGTCGTCGTGGCCTAAAAGAAAAGACGTCCGGTGTATTCGTGTGTAGCGATGTACATGCGTGTAATTAAAATCAAACCCGCAAAATTATAATTACTGGTGGTAGGACCTCTTGCGAGTCCGCACGGGTAGGTACGACACTCCGTCTATTTCTGCCGTGAAGCAGTAATGCGTTTCGGTCTGAAGTGGGAACAGTCGTTGTACTGTTAAAAGTGAGACCTTAGAACTCTTAAGGTGGGTGGCGGCATTTACGTTGTAAATGTCTAGGGGCTCTGCTAACCACTTAACGTCAGGTGGGCCGTGAGCTCGTCCACCCAACCAAACTGCCCCCTTCTGCCACGGAGCATGTCGATCTGATGTCTTAAGGAGATTAATGTATTCGCTAGTATTCTATTAGTAACATAAAGTTTTGTGAAGTTTTGGCTCCGGTAGCTCGGCTGATGTGTAAGTGCCCTAACGTATGTGACGTCCAGGTGTTCGACGCGGAGACGGTGGTGGCGCTGCAGGACGGCGAAGCGCGGCTGCCGCTGGAGGGCAGCGAGGGGGCGCCCCCGCCCGACGTGCTGCCCCACCACGACCACGACCAGCCCGCCGACTGCCCATGTAATTATACTGCTAGCGGACTTTGGAGCCAATCGACTGTATTACGATTCAAAACTAAATACAACTGGAATGGTCTACCGTGAATGGCACCACTGGCTCGTAGGAAACATTACTGGAATGCCACCTTTCGTGCGTTAGTCGTAAACCAAAAATTGTTCTCGAACTTTAGACATCAGCAATGCAAAGCTTAGACATTCATCGATCGCCTCTAGTTAAATCCAATTCAAAATACTTCAAGTTTCGTAAAATTTATAATCTTTTAGGCGGGAACGCGAGGAGTGAAGTGTGATTTGTTTTATTTTGTCTATTTAGTGTTTCTTCGGGTTTGAATGTGTAATAACGGTGGTTTATTTACTGTTTAGTATCTGTGAAAGTGCACTAATGTGGGAAAAAGCCACTGAACGTAACTTCTCGGGATCCTCCAAAAAGTCCGCTAAAAAGTCTCAGTAAATGACCACCATTTTATTGAGAATATATTTCATACCAAATCATCTCATATCATTTCATTTCACTTCATATTATCATTTTTCATAAAAATAAGAATATAAATTAAAACAAGACTTGACTTAAAGGTCTTAGTTACCAGATTATAAAATTCCTTAAAAAAAGTCAATGTTCACCCTGTTTCTTCCAACTCCTAAAACCGTCACTAGAGAGCGCTGTAATACGCAAATCCGTTGTCATGATACCCTTGTCATAAGTGACACTGGAATCCTAGATTATGATTTTCAATTGAATATACAAGTTTTTTCTAATCCAAGTTTATTTTCATAATCATCCCTCGGAAAGTCGAACATGGTCCAATACGAGCCGGATAAGAAAACAACTAATGATAAACAACAATTTTAAGTGCAAAAGAACGTTACAAACCGTAATTAACACAAAACTATTTCGTTGCTAAGTACCAGTGAATGTGAAGAATGGGCCCGGAAAGTTATATTAAATTGCAAACCGATGTTCAAAATAAGATATTTAAGGCACAGGTTAATTTCAAAAAGTCACCTGCGTCTAGAATAACAAGGGAATATATCGAAACGAGATTGCAATTATTGGAACAACATTGGTTAAAGTTTGAAGAAAATCACCAGAATGTTATATTGGGATGCGAAAGTAACGATTATAGCTATTAAACAAAAGGTACAATAACAAACGTTACATCGCGAACTGCATTCTGGCCAGGCTGGTTGGGCAAAAGGGCTTTATCTTCAGAGTCATCCAACGTTGTCAAACAAATATTCAATACGACAAATGATTGCTTGCACGCTTTATCTAACCTTGGTATACCTGTATCGACATGGGACATCTTGATTATATATCTCATCACAATAAAATTGGATAATGAATCCCGGAAACAATGGGAACAAAAACTAAGCGAACAGGCTGATCGATTGCCTACACTAAGCGAGTTCCAATCATTCCTGGAATCAAGATATCGAGCACTCGAGTTTTTAGAACCAAACCAAAGAATAGAGTCTAGAGGTAAGGATGTAGTGAATAAACCGAAGGTGTTCAGCGTGACGATGTCTGTATCCTGCCCATTCTGTTCGGGAGATCACTTACTTTATCAATGCAAGAAATTTGTATTAGAAGCCATCGAGAATCGCCGGGAGTTCATCCAGAAGAGAAAACTGTGTTTCAATTGCTTCGGAGCTAACCATTCGGTAACACAGTGCAAACGACGCACGGCTTGTCGGCGCTGTGGCCGACGTCATCACTCGCTGCTGCACCAGGAAGGCGGCACACACAATCCGGCCCTGGCGGGCCCTAGTCAGCCCGCTAATCAACAGCGGGAGCCAGCACAAGAACCGCAGGCGGCGGATCACGTGGAGCGTGTTGTCAGCCATTTTTCTAACAGTGAAATGAGATCAAGTAGTCAAGTAATGTTAGCTACCGCATTAGTTAATGTATCCAGCAAGGGTATGTATCACACACTTAGGACATTGTTGGATCATGGCTCTCAAGCCTCGTTTGTTAGTGAACACGCAGTTCAACTTTTGCAGCTTTGAAGGTTGCCAGTTCGAAGTACCATATCTGGTTTAGGAGGAGAAAAATCTAGTATTTCAGTAAAACATATGGTTCAATTTAAAGTACAGTCCACATATAACTCTTTTAGCTATCCCGTTCAAGCCTATGTTTTAAACTGCCTAACATCCACTCTTCCTTCACAGCAAATTCAATTACAGGATTGGCCGGAATTGTTGCAATTGCAGATGGCTGATCCAGGATATGGTACACCAAGCAATATAGATCTTCTACTGGGCGCTGATGTGTATGGTCAGGTTTGTCAGAAGGCATATTGAGAAATCCATCTGGAATCTTGACAGCTCAAAATACACAGCTGGGATGGATCCTGTCGGGACGAGTTTAAGTTAGTGGGGATACTCCTTACATTATTAGCGCACATACCCATGACAACTCAATCAATGATTTGCTGCGTCAGTTCTGGGAGATTGAAACTGACTAGCATCATCCACTTTTATCCAAGGAAGAAGAATCCTGTGAAAGATACTTTGAATCCACTACAACTAGGGACAGTTTGGGTCGTTATGTTGTAGGTCTTCCTTTTCGCGACAACAATCCACTTGCTCAAGAAGAAACTTGAAAATAATCCAGTCTTGAAGCAAGAATAATCCAAGGTAATAAATGTAGCCACCTGGCTATGAATCATATAGAAGTAATTAATGACAAACAAGAAGCTGCTAAGCCAGGATGCGTTTATCTACCTCATCATGCAGTTGGTTGTTCGCGAGGACAAAAGTACAACGAAGGTCGGCGTTGTTTTCGACGCTTCGTGTAAGGGTACCAGCGGCAAGTCATTGAACAATGATTTATTGCGGACATAATTAAGATGTATCGAATGGTCAAGGTCGTACCAGAGCATACTGACTTCCAGATAATGTCACAAGGGTACTATCAAATGTAAGAAATCTAAAATTGTAAGACCAGTCTCCAAACTTTGCATTTTGCCTATCGCTTTTTAACATTACTTACCTGAATAACTGTAGATATTTCATGCAATGTATGTAACTTAAATGTATCTTTGGATGCATCAGCTATTAAGTATTTTGTTATTGTTTAGTTGTAAGTAAGTACGAACTGTTTAAAAGCAACCCTTGACTGAACTTTGTCGTTATTATGGTTTCTTTAATGTGTAAGTTTATATTTAGTTCATGTTGAGCAGTTCTTTATTGATTACTATTAGGTTAAGATGTTACGGTTTCATGGAGATGTTAATTGTACATGTAAAATTTGATGGCCTCATTGTTGGCTATGAACTTTTGTAGTTCATGGTGGGCGGAATGTTCACCCTGTTTCTTCCAACTCCTAAAACCGTCACTAGAGAGCGCTGTAATACGCAAATCCGTTGTCATGATACCCTTGTCATAAGTGACACTGGAATCCTAGATTATGATTTTCAATTGAATATACAAGTTTTTTCTAATCCAAGTTTATTTTCATAATCATCCCTCGGAAAGTCGAACAGTCAAATTTACATTTGAATTGATCGATTATAAATTTTTTTACTAAATTAAATTAAGCAGTTCATTACATTTTAAATTAAACACTTAATAAACCACCGTTATTACACATTTAAACCTGAAGAAACACTAAATAGACAAAATAAAACAAATCACACAACTTCACTTCTCGCGTTCCCGCCAAAAAGTCCCACCGAGATATTATTAATGAATGAACCACAGATTAGCCTATTGTAGATAGATCATCTCCCTATCTGAAAGGATAAAAGTGAAAATAGATTCAAAATTAAGGGAGTACAAAATAACGAACAGTATCGCGTCATTAATATTGTTCGGTGTAATGCGACCGAACATCTTAGCAAGCAATAACGCCACATTGCACGTTTATTTAAAAGTCGCAGTTGAACATAACATAGCAGTCGTACAACAACCTGGTTCCGCGAAAGTCGAGTCCAGTCCTCGCGACTGTAACATTTATTAATTACAACATTAACAATAACAGTTATAACATAGAATATTTGTACGTGATTGTGTGTATTAAGACTGGGAGAAGGGCAGGATAATGATGATGTGTGTATTAAAGTGAGTAAGTAAAATTCGGAGTTATCATTATAAACAACTACTGCCCCCTCGCTCTGTGCTCACACAAGTATGCTCGGAATCCTACATCACTTACTCTGTTAGATAAAACGAGCTTGTATCTGCTGTGTTCCACAGACGTGTGGTGCTCGTGGGGCTCGGGGCCGGCGCTGCGCGTGTCCGCGCCCGCACTCGAGCCCGCCGCCTTCAGCCCCCGCGCCGCGCTGCAGCCCCCGCTGCCCCACCCCGCCACCGTCGCGCTAGTGCTGCACAACAGGTACTCCCCCCCCCCTAACTAGTAGGTGAGCTCACGGGGCTCAAACCTGACGACGTTGCTAGCACTGTCCCTAGCAAGAGCAGTGCTTCGCAGAATCTACCACCAGATCGAAAACCAACACTACTGAAAAGGTCTGGCAAGAAACTCGATGGGTTTTGTCTGTGGGTTAATTTACTCGAGAAAGCGAGGGCTTCGACGAAAACGATGACCGGTGCTTGGGGTATCTAAAAGCACCGTGCAAGGATCGGGAGGATCGGAAATGACGTGCTTTGACCGATGTCGACTGCTTACTATACAAATACTTACTTATTGCTATTTATGCTTAATGAAGCCAAAACAGAAACAGAATCCGACGACGGGACCTAATTGGGAGTTGCCCTCACACAAAAAAAAAACATTGAAATGTTACTAAAATCATAAAAGACCTTTCTAGAATTTGAAATTTATACGTCGTTGGTAATAGTTGCCATAATCATAAAATCATAAAGAATTTTCTAGAATTTATTATGTATACGTCATTGGTGTGGCGCGTGTCCCGTGTGCTCAGTGTGTCCGCTTGTGTCGCGCAGGGACTCGGACAACCCCGTCCCGCTGGACTCGGAGCTGTGCGCCGAGATACTGAAGAGCCTGGAGGACGCGCCCGACTGCGACGAGAAGCGAGGTGAGCATGCGGCGAAACAACATCATTTATCTACAAATTTCACAGTAACATCATCCTGTCTGGAAGTCGTCGTGGCCTAAAGGATAAGACGTCCGGTGCATTCGTATCTAACGATGCGACTGCGCCGGAGTTCGAATCCCGTAGGCAGGTAACAATTTTTCTAATGAAATATGTACTTAAGAAATGTTCACGAGTAACTTCCACGGTGAAGGAATAACGTTGTGTAATAAAAATTGGAAAAAAAAATGCGTAATTAATAAAACACATGTGGCACTCCGGGACTGCCGCTGTAAAGCTATTGCATAGCATTTTTATCAACTTATGCAATTATAATTAGACAAAAATAATATAATATTAAAACAATAATAAAATTAAACATTAACAAAAGCAAAACCTTAACTGTCCCCTTCACACTCATAATTGCTAGACCGCGCGAGAAAGAGATGGGCAGACTTTTCATGATGCGCATACAGTGCGACGTCACGCCGCTCGCTTATTCACAAACGCTACACAAGCGCAACGTGTGAATGTGTTGAACGCGAGCTACATGATAGGCGGAGTGTAGGGGTGTTAGGTTTTATTTTCGTTACGGAATTTCTTGACTTGGTCGCCGCGCCCAAAGCCCGCGATAAAAGCTATGCAATAGCTTAAAAATATATTGTCGTGCTATTGATGTTTATGTTGAACATAGCAACAGACGAAGTGGAGAGGTATCGAGGTGGAGGCAGCTCGGAGGGATCCAGCTCGGAGGCCAGCGCCGAGGAGGAAGAACGACCAAGGGAGGAAGACGACGGACTTTGCAGGTTGCTTAATACGTTGGTTAACTAAACAATTTTACTAGTCGCTTCAGCCTACTTCTGCCTTGCAGACGTAGTCACTAGAATAGTATTATATATTGAGGAGGGAAAGGCTATTTCCCTTGTAAGCAGAGGAGCATACGGCCCACCTGATGGTCAGTGGTTACCGTCGCCCATGGACTTCAGCAAAACCAGGGACAGCCAAGTCGCTGCCTACCATTAAGCTTGTGTTATATGTGAGTAGACTATTATCAAAGCCGGCAATGTGACTTTTGGACAATTATTGGTAAATCAGAAAAACGAATTATTGACTTTGTATTCCATTGGCAGTCACAAAACTCTTCTGAACGACATCTTAGATAAATAACAGGTTAAGTTAATACTTTATTTAATGCAGGTTTTGAACCGTATTCTTTGAAGGAGACGATTGATATTCAAATCAATCTGTATTGCCATATCAATAACATTTTTTTGTCCAAATGCACTGATTGCCACCTTTGATAATAGACGACTCATGTGTCGTTTAACTTGTGACATTTATCTTTGTAATTAAAGGTGCGTTATATTTGATATTATAACAGTTCGATGTTTTTAATTGAACGTTAGTTGTGTTTACCACATTCAAATAGCTGAAGAAGACTTGAAGGGTGGGGCAGCCATTGTAAATATACTGAGATCTTAGAACTCATATCTCAAGGTGGGTGGCGCATTTACGTTGTAGATGTCTCCAGTAACCACTTAACACCAGGTGGGCTGTGAGGTCGTCCACCCATCTAAGCAAAAAAAAAAAAGTTTTTCGGCCTCTCCTGTAATGTTGCAATAATGTCGCTTAAACCAAAAGTCATTGTCAATATGAGATGTATTATAAGCAAGCTTGCGTTAAATTGAATGTTTTTTTGTTGACAGTTGTGTCTATTAATAATTAATGATAATTCTAATAACAAGCTCAACATGTATACAAACTTACACCCTGATTGTTTCACTAAACGTTTGATTCTTCCCCAGAGTGTCCGGTCGCAGCACGTGTCGGTGGACGCTGAGCGGGCGCGGCGTGAGGCTGCGCGCCGACCTCGCCAGCCCCGAGGACGTGTCCCTCGACGAGCGGCCCCCGCCCGGCACCCCCGTCTGACCCCCCGCCTGACCCCCCACCCTCCTCACTAGTGCCTGATGTCACGTCGATATTGACATCCGAGAATACAACGACTCTACGCTTGCTGGACGCCGACCGACCTCCCCTCCCCCTCACTAGTGCCTGATGTCATGTAGACAGTGACGTTCGAATATACAACGATGCTAATTAATACGTAAACGCACCAATTATCCGTACGTAAAGTGATAAAATAATCGATTATTGGCAATTATTAATGTATAATCAATTTTTAGGTTAAATAGCTACGATTAAATATAAGTATCGGACCGGACTGCTGGTTGATACTGGTGGCGGTCTTAAGTCGGACTCTGACAACAGCTATGCCCGTATCGACAACAAAACAATAATATTTATCGATATCAATACTGACATTGGCGTTGCATAAAATTGTCTCTATATAAATGTATAGGGAACTGGAATTAAATAGAAGTATGCCTTAGAAATAATCTGGCAAATGTAGTATCGGTGACTTGTAATATAGAGAATTAAAAACTGTCGCAACGCTTAAAAAAATGCCAAATTGGTATGAAATGCAGTTCGAGCTTAATTTTTTTTTAATATCTTTCTCACAGGAATCCCTTTATATAAATTAAAATAATAAGTTAAAAAAAGCGTACCTATTAATAAGTAATATTTCCATTTTTGAAATCATATCAGAATATTTTGTTCGTAACCGTTGACAGTACTGAATGAAAGAACGAATTCAAAGAAAATTCTTTAGGTTTAGAGACTTCAAGGTCTTAGTTACCAGGTCATAAAAAAAACATCTGCCAACTTAAGCTGATGATAAAGGTAATATCGCTTCAGTAATATTATGCTTTACGAATACCAAAGATCTGTAGGAATGCCTCAATACTCAGAGTATCATTTGTAAAATAACATAGTGCCTAGCTAGTGAGAGTAGTGAAGTGTAAATAATATATAACTAGATCCTAGATCGAACGCATAGGTTTATCTTCAAAAGCTTATAGGATGGAAAGCTCTCTATGAAAATACATTGGCTGTGGTGAGAGTTACCGCTGTGATGAGTTTGTATGAGTTTGGCTAACTCTCGCTTTGTATGTCGTAATGACGAAGTACAATCAGTTGCACAAGTGCGTGGACACATGCTTTGGAATTATCCATCCACTTTTGCCGGGCATAGTACATGGAATAAGATGACCGTCGAATGTCCATATTACTATTCTTTGAGTGGAAACTTATTTTAATTCATCAATAATTTATTTTATCTTGTTTAAAAACCACGATGGCCAGTGACCTGTGATGTGAGATCAGTTTTCGAATTCGAAGCTACTATGCTTCAGTTTCTATGCTCCGAACGCTCACGGCTGGCAGCTTGTAAAAAAAGTCATTGCATTTGCACGAGTTGATAAAAAAAGTATGTGTCAAAATTGACATCCCGCTTTGAACACATCGTACATCTCTTTCTGTGTCTAGAGTTTGGATGAGGTGCGAGAGAGATGAGATATCATTATCGATGTTGTATGAAATTAATAAAATAATACTGTTCATGTTTTTATACACGAAATAATACTGAAGCAGTTAAATGAGATTTACCGTTTTAATTGCTTTTTTATCTTATTTTAAGTAAATGTGATTGTTTACAATTACATTTAAAATGCAATTTAAATTAATTATTAAACTTTTTCATTTTTTAATTAATTTATTTTAGAAATTCTATATTGCATACGTTCAGTTTTGACGAAGGCAGCTGGATAACTAGTTTAAAAAAAAAATCCGTCTACCAAAAATATCTAAGTAATTTCTAAAACCTAATTTTTATTGCTTCTACTGTGTGAATATAAAAAAAAAATTCAACAAAACTCAATCGCATAATATATTACGTTGTAAAGGATTGAAAATGAAATGAAATGCATTTAATTAATTCGGATGAGATTTAAAAATGGCTTTATACTTTTATTTATATCACATATTAATAAATATACCATGACTAATTTATCAATTAAGTACTGTTTAATTTTAATCTAAGATCATTAAAGCGCCAATTATAAGATTGATTACCTCTGATAGCCTTGAAATTGGGATTTGTGAAGGCTCTCTCGCATGTACAACACGACCAAGCCAAGTTTGCACCTCGCTGGAATGCGGCGCTCCGCCCGCTCCCCCGCTCACCTTCCCGCGATCGCCCTGTCGCGTCAGTACGGTTAGCATCTTTGTCGCCGACACGCGTCATACGAGTTTTCGTCTCCCTGTTAAAAACAATAAATGCAAAGTAAAATCTAACAAACATTTGTTTACATTTTTAAAGTCATACCGGATCCTTTTTTCAGACCGTACCTAAGCGGCTGTATGACGTAATCGATGCGAGGTGCAAACTTAGCTTGGTCGAGCTGTATAGATTAACTTAAAATAATAATAACGATAGTTCTAAGATGTAATTAGAAGCTTCAACGTACATTGACAGAATTTCAACAACATCAAAGTGTAAGTTAATTAATATAATTCTCTGATAATGTCATCATGATATCTCTCTATATAAACATGCCTTTTTTTCTCTACTTATTCGTGCATTTTACAATATGTAGTTTTATATTTTCAGTAATGACGTGTTTTATTCAAGTATTTTTCATTTAGAAAATGGAACAACAGAACATTGTTTTATTTTTTTATAAAAAGAAGTTTCAATAAAACTATAGAAGCCGATAGTTATAAATCGAGAATACAAAAACGAATTTAGATTATGAAAAAGATTGGCCATTATTATGTAGAGCTATTGCCTGCGTCAAGCATTTAATTAAAGAAAATATGAAATATAGCGTGAAGAAGTGTGAACTTGTGTGACTTCGCTGCCACAAAACACCAGTTCAGTTCATCATCAGTTTGACGTTTTTCATGTGTCAAATTTGAGGCCGTCAGCGCAAAAGTAACCTAACCCACAATTTTTCATAATCGTGCTTATGTATTGAAATTTATTTATAATATAGGTAATAAACGTTGATGCAAAAACGGCCTATCCCTAGTATCACCCATAGATAACAGATGGCTTTGTAAACATTATTTTTGCCTACGCAGAGAGAGAGAGAGAGAGTATCCTTTATTGTACATCAAAAACAAATAAACAGTGCATGATGATACATTAAATACAAAAAAGTACAATTGGCGGTCTTATCGCTAAAGCATTGTATTAAGCATTGTAAAAGTAAATTCAGACCTCGTTATCTCCACATTATTATTATTAAATTCCTTATTTCAGATAATGGTCCATATAAATGTTAGTAACAGTTATTTCTTAAAAATAAGTTAGTAAGGACACAGTAATAAGTATGTAGTATGTATACCATATATAATTATGGTAGGCTTAGGCCACCTTTGCCCTGTCAGCCTCATTTGATCTGTCGTATGTCAAATGTACACCATAAAACTATGGAGGGTAGAAGTAGGGAGCATCGTCTCAGTATATTAAAAAGAGAAAAAGGGAGCCAATTATGGTGGCGCCATAGTCGCAAGTGGAAAGATTTAAAAAACAGCGCTATAAACTAACACACTTCACTCAGTTTAAAACTGCTATATTCATACCATTTCTACTACCTACACTAGCGCTATTTCGGTGAGTCTTCGAATTATAGCTTGCTGTTTAGAGGTGGACACTTTTTAAATTTGTTCCCTATACAAAATACTGCTCCTTATCTCTACACTTCATGCATAAAACTGAGAAAATTATAGGTAATTTAATAAATAAACAAATAAATATTGTGGAAACTCTTGAAAAGAGGTGTGTTTTGAGTGTGCTAATATAAGAAGTAGGGCCTATCTAATTATTTTTTTCTTGTGGGCGCTCTTGATATTTTATAAGTTTATATTAAATATCGTTGTCTCTCGTCTTCTTAATAATAATTCATATCAAAGAACTGCTTTATTTTTGGTAAGCATACCACCGATGTTACCAACGCTAATTTAATATATAAAAAAGAACAAAACTCAAGATCTCTTTATTAATTAAAACCGTTTTGACATGAAAGATTAATTTAACTAACGAAATACTCATAAGTTATTTGTTTTGCGGATGCGTTTTAAAGAGGGAATAATGCGTGTGACATGTTTATTTCGTTTTGTATGTATTGTTTTGTATCGATTCTAATCTAAGTTAAAAATATAAATTTAGAATAGAAACAGCGTTGCCAGGTCGTTGGTGTGATAGTGTCGACCACTATTGAGTGGCATTGGATATAAAGATTAATTCTCCCTCGCGATGAAAACAGTCTTAGCTGACCTGTTAGACGGTCAATTTAAAAAACATTTAACTATATGCTTCGTATAACATTCTTGTTTCCCTTGATAGTTGTCTAAAAGTTGTTTGGTGCAATTAAATTCCGTTTATTGGGAAATTTGTCACAAATTCCGTTCTCAAATATACGTGTATTTTTATTTTAAATTAAAGCTTTTGAAGTAAAGTAAAAGTGAAGTAAAATTTTAGCTTGTGAAGGGGCTCACGGCCCACATTGCGTTAAGCGGTTACCGGACGCGTCGACGTCATAACGTAAATGCGCCACCCATCTGCAGACAAGTTCGAAACTACACTCCTCCGTGCGACTACGCGTGCAGGAGATTCATTCGCGAAGCAGCTACTCTTGAGTTGTTAGGTCTCCTTTGGAGGCACTCTGAGATTTTAACAAAGCCCGCTTCTCCAGGCTAAGCCCTTGTTCGCCCTCCTGTCCTGGTGGCCTCAGGGCCACCAGTAATCCCCCAATCATAAAAAAAGAAAGGTAGGTATAACGGTTCTTGCCAATCTGACGGTTTCTATCGGTCAACTGTGACTGCAAGCCCCGCTAAGAAACTTATTTTACAATAAATACGAAACTCGTTTATAATCAGATTTTTTTTATGGACGGATTGATGGTAACCTTTAGGTCTTCGGGTTTAGCAGCTATCGTCTGGCAGCGCTGTTATGAAGAACTTCATTCGTCCTGCTCATACTCTCTATTTTCACGTTGTAAAGAGAAAGTGAGAAATTACTATCGATATATTTTTCAAGTTAAGCTGATTGAGATTTTATTTGTAAGTCGAGAATGGAATAACGTAATTTGGTTTATGAAAAATATATTGTGAGCTTTAAAAGTGCGTTCTAATTTCGTCCCCTGTCGATATATGCCATCTAACATAATGTAATAAATAATATTATTATAAAAAGCGAAAGTGTTTTGGTTTTTCTTAACTTCGAAAGTAAGCAACGGTATAACAGCAACACAGTATGAGCTGGCCAAGAACTTTGATAGCGAGAAAGGAGTTACCGCGCCTAATTCGAGACGAGATACTAGCAGTGGTCTGGGAAAGCCGGCCTCTTTTGAAGAGCACGGCTGTACTTTTAGTGGCGGGAGTCGAATGTCGATGCGCCACTACCAGAACCACTGTCCTGAATTGGTCACCGCGTTCTGTAGTTTATTGTAGATTAACAACAACTTCTTACTCGAGTAACAACCATAACATCGGTGAAGAGGGCTAGCTGAACCGCCGGCGATCAGGGTATGTCGTTTATATATAACCTGAAAGGCAACGGAGATAGCGGAGCCTTGCAGGAGGCCAACCCGGATTTGATACGGGAGAGGGCCACTTCCCTCTTCTCGATAACAAAACGGACGGTTCGACAAGAAGTCTCAGAAATCAAACAGGCTACTGACCTGACGATTGCCAACTAGCGTTGATTTCTTTAACCCTCGGGTACCACATGTGTATGTATTAGTTCAGTTTCTAATCTTGAAGTAATATTGTACCTAGTCAGGTCATATGTATTGTCACACAGTAAAAACTTTTCTTTTAGAATGCTGGCCACAAAAAAGTTTATTGAATTCGAATTTCGAATTGTTCATGAAAATAAAAATGTATACTTTTAGAATTTTACTCATTTTTAAATATGGAGTGGACGCTTAAAGAAGACCGTGTTGCAGTTAAAGATGGGTTAATACCGATATTTATCAATATTAGCGAATACTAATATATTCATGATGTAATATTATAATACCTTAACGAATACGTGAATATCCTGATATCTTAATATACTTCGATAAAACGGGTAAACGAGTTAAACTTAATACGGTATTTGTGAAATAAGTTAATGATTATTAATACACTTAATACGGTATTCGTACCGTATTAATTTTAACTCGTTTATCCGTTTTATCGAAGTATATTAAGATATCAGGATATTCACGTATTAGTTAAGGTATTATATTATATATAAAAATTAAATGCTGTTAGTTAGTCTCGCTAAAACTCGAGAACGGCTGGACCGATTTGGCTAATTTTGGTCTTGAATTGTTTGTGGAAGTCCAGAGAAGGCTTAAAAGTTAAAATAAATATGAAAATGCTCGGAATGAAATAAAAATAACAATTTTGTTTTTCCTTTGATAACCCCCGGCGGACGGATTCCTTTTGTTTGTTTTAAGTTTATTTTATACAAAAGCTTAGGTCTTTTATTTATCGATTGAGGCACTACGAAGTCTGCCGGGTCAGCTAGTTAATAATATATATATTGTATCTAGGAATTTGACTTCACACTAAATATTTTACAAGTAATATTATGTACATTAAAATTAATATTATTATTAAATCAGAATTTGGTCAACATTGTACATTAATATAAACAACAAGTTAGTAATATTATTTATTTCTTATTGGTGCACAAAAATATCAGCTTTTTTACTTTTTCTACCGAAAGCCTGTTACGTCGGTCAGAAATATGTTTAGAAACTTTGAAAAATTTTTGAAAAAATCCTCTCACATGGTACTGACGTGGCTAGTGGGTACACAACATACCCACATATTATAATCCACGAAAAGTTTGTTTAGAAAGTCATTTCGATTCAAATCAAACTTCATAAAAAAAAATCACACTTTTATTTAAATTTTGAGAAGTCCGTAGAAGATAATTAAATACCACCGCAAAAATATATTGTCATCATAATTTATTACGTAAAAACACTTAATTTAGTTGTGGCAGTATTATAAAAAACAATTATTTATGAAATTGGTAAACAATGTCAACTACCGTACCTACTTTCGTTTTTCAAATCATCGTTTTAAAACCAACTAATTCAAAGGAAACAGAAAATAAAATTAAAATAATGAAAATAACCGATTTTATTCCAATAAATGTAAAAATGCACTATTTTACCTTGAGTAGAATCTTTAGTTGAATCAAGAAATGAAGGTTCAAACATTAAAAAGTAATGCATTTAAAAATTCCCACTAGCATCTTTGACATGTAAAAAGTTGAATTAAAAAATAGTCCTTATACTCATAATGATATGTACTTATTTTCATTGCTCAATATGCAAACATGTAGTTTTCTCACTTACTCTTAGCGCATGCAGTATTGTTATGAATGTGATAGACAGATATCCGCGAGACACGTACGGCGTATGCCAGTATATTTTCGAGTGATAGATACAACCCGACCGATGTGAGTTGGCTATTATTATGAATAGAGGAATACGGAATATTAGCATATCAGAATTCGACGGATTACCGATACACGAATACAAGCTGTATTACGAATATCATAATGAATACTAATATATCAGTCTCACCCTTAGTTGCAGTTATTGCGTTGCATCGTTGCGGTTACGCGCCAATTCAATTTTTTAACATACTGAAAAATTTGAATATAACCAAAAGATTCGTTTATCGTACCATCAAACGATACAATGAAGACTAGTGTAGATGACAGGTCAAGAAGTGGTCGCCCTCGGTCTGTTAGGACTCCAGCAGTGATAAAAGCTGTGAAGGCGCGAATTCAAAGAAATCCCAAAGGTAAGCAGAAACTGTTGGATCTTCAGATGGGGTTAAGCAGAACCACGGTGAAAAGGGTGTTAAATGAAGACTTAGGGCTTCGGGCATATCGAAGAAAAACAGGACATCGTTTGAATGCTCGTCTAATGGACCTGAGACTGAAGAGATGCCGCGCTTTGTTGATGCGGTACGCGGGAAAAAAATATCGGGAAATTCTTTTTTCGGATGAAAAATTTTTTACCGTAGAAGAGAGCTACAACAAACAAAATGATAAGGTGTACGCACACGATAGTGAAGAAGCGAGCAAACGTATCCGCGTGTCCAACGAGGTCACTTTCCATCCTCGCTCCTGGTATGGTTGCGAGTTTCTTATTGGGGCTTAACAGAGGTACATTTTTGTGAGAAAGGTGTAAAAACGAATGCAGTTGTGTATCAAAATACAGTCCTGACGAACCTTGTGGAACCTGTTTCTCATACCATGTTCAATAACAGGCACTGGGTATTCCAACAAGATTCGGCGCCAGCTCATAGAGCGAAGAACACACAAGACTGGCTGGCGGCGCGTGAAATCGACTTCATCCGGCACGAAGACTGGCCTCCTCCAGTCCAGATTTGAATCCGTTAGATTACAAGATATGGCAACACTTGGAGGAAAAGGCGTGCTCAAAGCCTCATCCCAATTTGGAGTCACTCAAGACATCCTTGATTAAGGCAGCCGCCGATATTGACATGGACCTCGTTCGTGCTGCGATAGACGACTGGCCGCGCAGATTGAAGGCCTGTATTCAAAATCACGGAGGTCATTTTGAATAAACTTTAGTGTCATAAGAATCTATGTTTTGTTAAGTTCATTTTGGTATATGAATAATGAATAAACTTGTTTCAATTATTTTACATTAAACATGTGACAGAATTTATGACCTGACTAGGTATTGTCCCACCCTCCTACACTCTCCCAGCTACCACTAATGGTGTCTTACCACACCAATATCGGAGTTCCACTACAGTAGTCTCAATCTATTCAATGCAGCAGTCCCAGTGCATCCACTATAGCAGTCTCACTTCCACCATAGTCCTTATAGTTACTGGGTAATAAAACACTAATAAATAATGAATGGAATTAAAAATTTATTAACCCTACCTATCTATGTTATAATCTTTCCATTTGTCAAAAACACCTTATCACATGGATTTGAAAAGTATTATGGTTACAAAATTCTAAATAATTATGATCTTATGTTAGATTATGTAAAAGCTGAATGTATATTTTGGTACAACTAGTAAAAATATTAAAAAAGGCGATTATTAAAGAAAAAACTTAATTCATAAAGTTTCTATGAGTCATACATGTTTAACGCACATTTTAATTTGTTTTCTACTACAAAGAAATTTTATTACTAATTTACTACGATAAAAATTTGAAAAGAATTTGTTGAAACTACCTAACTAGTGATTAAATAAAAAATAATAATACAAGAAGAAAAAAACATTACAATTATGTAGTAATTAAAATGTTATTATTATTATGTTTACCACAAAGAAATTCGAACAAAAATTGGTCCTAATAAAAATGCAATCTCTAATAAATATTCATGTAAAAATTTCTTAATAATTTTAAATGAATATTAAACATTTCTTTCCGCAAATTCAAATGCAGCTCGTATCGAAACTATTTTAATTTCTATGAAAAAAAACCTATGACTGATCTTATCTGTGATTAAAACATTCATATTAATATCATATAATAAAAAAAAAACAATCAGTCATATTTAAATTATAGTAAAACTTATAACGAAAACATAGTGACAGTGCAGCATATAAAATGCAAAAACAATTAACATCATATGGATATCTGTTTTCTAGATTTTTCTAGTAAAAAAACCCATCTCCATTCAGTTTAAAGACATACTAAATAATAGTGTTATTTTTAAGTGTGCAGTATCCTTATTGTGATTTTATTATTATATGGTCAATCATCGTGACTGACTTGTACGCCAACATTGTCGATACGAATTACTGATATCATTTAGTACCAGAGCCTACTAACAAAGCGGTGACACATCCAAAACTGTTTGAAGTCGTGAGATCAAATTCCTATTTAAGACAACACGAGTATTTTATAAAAAAAATATATAAATTAATTTTGGGTCAGTGGCTCTTGTACTAAACAGTATGTTCAAAAAAACGTTAATTGTACCTACGTACCAACTTCATTTAGAACTGTTCTAATTTTATCTCAAAGAAGTCATAAGCTACAGAAATACTGCATTATATGTATTATTGAATAATGGATTATTATCTAAAACAATCCTACAGAAATAATAAAAAAATCGTGATCATTTTCAATTGCAACAAAATATCGTTCAAACAATAATTAAGACTTATTAACATCAATAACAATATATATAATAATGTAGTGTGTTCTGTTGAATTTAATCCGGTGGCTACACTCGACACGTGAAGACGCGCGACCGGTGTGCTTAGTGCGAGTTTAGCGTCCTCGATAGCGTAAAAGTTAAGCCAATTTTGTATGCAGTTGGAACAGCGCCCCTAGCGGCGAACGTACGCAAACGATTCCATTCCATACAAATATGAGTTAACTTTTACGCTATCGAGAACGTTAAAAAACTTGCACTAAGCACACTGGTCTTTACTAAACCCCTCCGTATGGACCATTTCAGGAACAACCTCCTCATCAAGAGAAATTCCGTTTGAACAATACCGCGGCAAGCATCACAAAAATATCCAAAATAATAGGCAGTTAAGATACTTTCGAACTGTGTGTTTAGTGCGAGTTTTTTAACGTAAAATTTAACTCAAATTTGTATGCAGTTGGAACAGCGCCCCTAGCGGCAAACGTAGGTACCCTATCCAAGTCCATACAAACTGGAGTTAACTTTTACGCTGTCGAGAACGTTAAAAAAACTCGGACTAAGCACACTATGATTATTTTTGCTCAAAACTAAGGTAGTTTCATCACAAATCAGACGATACGGCTGTGTACACTGACTCAAAAGTGGTTTGGTAGTTACGTGTTTAACGTATATCAGTAATTAGTTAATTTTATAAAAAACGTATTTTTTACATTACCTAATTAGTCATGAATTAGACTTTCCTGAAAACGCAGCAGATGATAACAACTCTAATCCTTTCTCTTTTTGTGAACGTTCTGATATTATATAAAACTATGACAATTATTTAAAATTGAAAATGTTTTTTTTATGTGCTCCATAACTTATTATTACCAAAAATAAAAAATGTTTAGCGAATACATTCGTGTTCTTGATTATGCATAAAGGTAGAATTTATGTAAAATTTAAAATCGTATCTATTTATTTATTAATAATAGAGAATAAAATGTGATTTTTTTACTATCAAACGATTATAATAAATTCTGATTACACATTGACAATTTAAAACAATACATTCCCTATTAATTTATTTTTGGTAATTAAAATCTAACGGTCACGTATTTATTAATAAATATATAATTTTATAAACGTTTTGTTCTGTTTACATTTAGAATAAAGAAGCAGGTACATAAAGTCGATATAGGATTTGATGAGTCTCTCCATGTGATATATAAATCTAAGTATATAAAAATAAATATGATCTCTAATACACGTCTAAATTTGAAAAACGCTAGCAAGCTACAACCACTACGACCTATGGCCACACAGTACATTTTGCATTACGCCATCAATATAAAAAACTATTCAAACACATTTCGATACTCCACGAAGATGTCAATATCCAATATATATATATTAATAATTATAATTATGAGGTAATAAGTTTTCATTCTGTTTCGGGAACCCAACGAGATTATTTTAAACGTCTTAACCTCATATTGGGTCGTATTAAAATTTTATCTTTCAATTTTAAAAGCTTCATTTTTTTCATATGTACTGCTTACATAAATATAAATATCTCTCTTTTAAAAAAACCCTTCGTTCAATCTCGGTGCATCCCTCGCACATTAACAGTTTTTAATTTAACTTTGAATTTCAACACTCAGTCATTTTAGTACATCATGATTTAGGTAAGTATCGGGACGTTACGTGTGTGACGCTGACTCAATAATGAATCGCGAGCGCGCGAGTGCGATTGACTTCTCATTGTTTCTTTTATCACGCATTAATTCCGGAGGTACGCTACAGATGTCGCCACTTTATCGCAAATATGTAGTTCAGTTATTTTGTAAACAAACGGAATAGTAGTGTAGACTCTGGGACCATTGCTGATATTTATTTATTAGCGGTAGGCAGCGGCTTGGCTCTGCCCTTGGCATTGCTGAAGCCCATGGGCGACGGTAACCACTCACCATCAGGTGGGCCGTATGCTCGTCTGCCTATAAAGGCAATAAAAAAAAAAAGTAAATAATTTCCATTGTAACCATAAATCAGTGCAAAGCTCTTAGTTTATATATAACTATGTTACGGTCGGTCTTCGTAACATGCAAGCTCTTTCAAAGACCCCCACCTCCGAACAATACGTGCGTTGCTGTAGGCCATCCGTAATTTGTTTTTTCTGTTACTATTAACCACGATAACCTTAGATACGTATAAAAGTTACAACACGTACCACATTAGCGAGTGTTAATAAACACAATAGGATACTAAAAGTCCGCAAAATGCGTGTTGAGGGAATAATACACAATATTAAAAATTTAATATAAGAGCGCTATATACTATTTTGTACTTGGTAATGGGTGAACTACACTGTAATTGCCACTAAAATATCAATTATTACAGACTTTAAATTGTTCGTTTTTTTATTATCCTGTGTGCATAGTGCGAGTTTTTTTAACGTTCTCGATAGCGTAAAAGTTAACTCGAATCTGTATGCAGTTGGATAGAGTTCCTCCATTTGCCGCTAGGGGCGCTATTCCAACTGCATACAAATTTCGAGTTAACTTTTACGCTATCGAGAATGTTTAAAAAGCTCGCACCAAGCTTCTTTCTATGCGTATAAAAAGCTTTTTTAATTTGGATATTATTAAATGTAAAGGATATACCTACGGAGTTTTCGTAGCAGATATCAACGGATACCCGATAGGGTTGTCACGTAAATTTTAATAAAAAATCAAAATATCCTATAGTTTCTGAATTCTAAATGCGAACACCAAACAATTGGTCAATTATAGTGTTAGTTACCCTACCGTTATTTTGTAAGTGGGCTCTAACATTACGTCAACTAGACTGCTCATCGTCAAAACATTAACAAATGTAACTAACGCATCATTACATCGATTACCCAAAAACAGGGTTTTATTATAATCTGAAAGTAGACGTACACAAAATATCAAAAGGCAAACGGGCGCGTATTGCTTCAGTTACGATATTGCGACATATGCCACTACATACTTACTTAAATAACATATGTTTAATATTACGATATTATCTATACCCAACTTTAGGAATACGGAACGAAAACGACCTATTTAAAAAAAAGCAATTCAATTGAAAACACCACCTCTCCGCGATTAAGACATTGATAACATGAGAGAATTTGACAAAAGAATAAGTTTAATAACCGTCGAGGACAATTGAAGTACATACTTATTATATACATACAAAAAAATATCTATAAAATATACATACATACAAAAAAAACATACTTTTAATTTATTTAAATTCAATTCGTAACCGTTTATTATTGCAAAAACACATCCGATTTATGGTAGATAAAAAATATTATTCAGTTTTATAACGTTATTAGTCGCTTTCGTTCTGAATTCCCAAAGTCGATTAAAATTTGAAAAAATACTACTTAAATCTATATTCTTTTTAAACGCTAATACAAATTTTGTTTTGTCACTATCATTAAATATTTAAAGTTACAAAAAATAATAATAATAAAATACTTGTAACACTTCACTTCAATATAATTATCTGAAATACATAGATAGATGAATATAAATAGCCTTAACAAAAATACAGCGTCTAATCAGATTATGTTCGTATAAAATAAAAAGATTTCAATACAAAAATTTTGTGTTGTGAATTTTCTTATAAAAAACATTAGAACTTTTTTTAAGACAAAAATGACCAACTCCAACAAATCCTTTTGCCTCAAACGCTACAGATTACATTTGCGAGTACACTTGTCGACTATACACTACCACATCGCCTTCACCATGCCTGGGGTTTTGTTACCATGACAACACAATAACGAAAATAATAACTCGTTCAATGATCCACAGAGTATCACGACTACTTAAAAAAAACAACGTTCCTTTTGACTTTTGAAAAAAAAATGGAATACCTTCTCAGCTACGGAGACAGTGAAATTCCTTGGTATCTTAAAACAGTATTGTGAGATGAGATGAAATCTCTGTAAAGGATCACAGTATTTTTAGGTCTCGTATATTGGCTAAAGACAAAAAGCCGAGTCATGGACAAAAAAAAAAAGAAACTCAAAGCGCTATGAACATTTACGTGCCGTATTTAAATTACTAACATCCACATATAACGATCTCCTACGGCTCATTGAAACGAAAAACCCATCATTTCTATCTAAAATTTACAAAAGGCAAAACAAATTTTTTTTTTTTTAAATATTTAAAGGAAAATGAATCTTATCTCAACCACAGAAATCAGATTTTTTAATTTGACAACTACTCTTCCAACGTTTGAACTCTTATCAAGATTCTACATTCACATGAAAACGTTAATATAAAAATGCATTTAATCGAATACAGTCTAGTTACTCTTTTCATTTAAAACAGTATACAAACTTTCAATAGCCAAGTCATAAAGATTATCAACGTTCATAAGATATAATCTGTGGAAATGCGACAAACACCTACTGAAACATTTTTACTATAACTGCGAGAAATTACCAACGATCGCAAAATTGTATACGGCGATAATTTAACAATAAAAAAAAATAAAAATTTTTTGTGAGAAACCAACCTTGACTACTGTTTAAATACCATTTAATAATTATTGGAAGCTCCAAGCGTGTACGAACCATAGACAAAAACTATTTATTTCAAACAGATTAAATATGCGTTATCTTTCTATGATTATTATTATTAAAATGTTACTTTATATTCGTTTCGTTTATTGGTCCTTTTAGTGAATGAATTTTCAGGATTATGGCGCAAAAAATAAATACACTAATTTAGTGTACCGTCCTACTTTAGTAAAGTCCAGTAAGCCCTCTATCAACTACATACATATACATAGTAAATTGCATATAATTCTTTCTTAATTTTGATTGACCTGCAAGAGCTATTCTTCACTCCGAGCAAAAAAAAAACAATTCTTTATGTTTTTATAACTACACGAGGCTTTGTGCGAACTAAACCCAAATCGCTACAGAAAACTACAATCTAAACATATACTCAGCGAGAAGGGGCGTAGTATATAATTAATATATATATGTGTAAGACTATAAACTGCATTATTTTAAAGTCTATGTTAAATATGCCAACATTATTATGTGTTTATAAAATTATTAAAAATGTGCAACACTATATTTCTGCATTACAACAATCGTACAGACATTGATCGATATTAATGTATAAATAATATGATATACAAAATATAAATTTTTTTCAATTCAATATTATTGAAGCTAGAGCTACACGAGACACACATGTATGACTATATGTCGTTAAGACAAGCCAAATGCTCACCGGAGTATTTATTTGAGGACAAGCTGTTTAGAGTAAGCGATCAAATAATAGTTTAGTTTGATAGTATATATATTGAACACTTTACCTACCCTACCCTAGATACTGAAACCTTTAACGTGCACAATCCAACGCACTACTGCCCTTTTTTAAAATAAAAAAAATTCAATATAGTGTGTCAGTCTGAACATGTACACACAGCCTTATGACGGGATGTGGATGAGTGATTTATATACACACCGAATGTGTGCCTCGCCCTAACACAGTAATAGCTTAAGAAGTACACTAAAGGTACTACAGCAATGTCAATGAATACACGATTGCTGTAAATGCTAATTGAATTATAATTATATTTTATATTTTCAGTTCAAAATCACGATTACAAGTTCCTAAAATATGTAATGCGCTGGTTATACGCACGACGTTTTTCTTATTATTGCTTTTCCATTCCTTAACCCTAGTCTATTTATGCATATCTTTTTTTAATGACAAAATTCCTTGGATATTGATTAAAAAAGGAATTTGACTTTCAACTTCATTAAATTCCAAATATGAAATAAGACCGTGGTTACAGATTTCCAAGGTTTCTTACTTTAATATAAATTATGTTGTATTTTTTAACAATGTTGCCAATACATCTTTCATGGTTTTTGGTCGTTTAATAGACCTCTCATACATATGCAGAAAATAGCTCCAAAACTAGTTCGTGATTCACAAGACAGATTACCACAAAATATAAGTTTCTACTGAAATAGCTTTTGTTCTTTTTATTCTTCAGAATAAGTTTGTTGTTAACTTACATCTACTTTTTCATCAAATTTAAAAGTGTCCAAGTGGTATATTTATTATTATTTTGTCATTTTAATATTGGTCAATAGCGGCAGATCTTAAATTCTTATTGTATTGTTAAGTATATATTTTCGTATCAGTATTAATAAATGCAAACACAATGCAGGAGCATAAGCTCCTGTCCCTTCCAAATGAATAATGCAAGCTCTTTAAGCAGCGAGAAAACCTTGACGCAACGCATTTCTGTTAAGTGTTTTGTTCGATACTGTAACAGAAGACGAATGTCAATGACCTCGCGATCGATATTTTTCCATGAGATATTATTCTCTATGATTTACCTTCAACAATGGTGAATATTAACGTACGGTCCAAGTGGCACTCGAAGAGCAGTATTTCAAACAGCAACCGGAACGAGGCGGCGCCGACGCTATTGGTGTCTCTGCACCGGGGTCTGGCAGTAGGGGCAGTGGTCCGTGGTGCCCGCGCACTTGTCGCACAGCACGTAGTGGTTGCACGGCGCCAGCGTGACGCTGCGGGGCTGCTCCTCGCAGCCCATGCACTTGGTGGCCGTCTCCAGGTACAACGCCTTCTCGATCTCCTCGAGGTCCGCCCGCGCGCGCGACTGCAGCGCCTTGAGCGCTGGCAGCGACAGCGCCCGCGGGTCCCGGCGCGGCGCCAGCGCGTCCAGCTCGCGCCGCAGCGCCAGCGCGTGTGCCAGCGCCTCGTCGCGCTGCCGCTCCGCCACCGCCGCCTTGCGCGCCGCGTCCTCCGCCTCGCGCTGCCACGCCTCGCACGCCGCCCGCGCCTGCGCCACGCGCTCGTCCCACCGCGCCACCGCCGCCCGCGCCGCCGCCACCTCCTCGCGCAGCCGCGACACCTCGCAGCCGCCGCCCTCGAACGCGCCGAAGCTGCCAGCCTTGAGACCGAACGCGTCGGGTCCGTATCGCAGGAAAGCCGGCAGCGGTGAGCCGCCCGGGGGACTGAACCCGCGCAGGGCGGGTCGCGCCGACGGAATGTTGACGGGAGCGGAGCCCGCGAGCGCGCCCTCGCCGTCCGAGAGATCGCGGTCCAGAGCCGCGACAAGATTGATGGGGTCATCGAGGTGCAGATCGTCAAGTGCACAGCCGACCACCTCCTGCAGCACGGCGGTATCGAAAGGCAGAGGCCGAGCACGCGCAGCCTGCGGACCAGATCCCCCGCTGGACGTGGACGCGCATTCAGATCCGTCACCGGCGCCATTTGTGAGAGGACCGGAAGGGGTTGTAGAGCGATCTTTCTTGTCGGGCAACGCGGAGGACAGCAAGTCCGCGAGACTGGTTCCGCAGTCGCCGGGGCCGGGCTCGCGGCCGCCAGGTTCTTCGGGCTCAACGTGCGCAAAGGCGCAGAACAAGCCTCGTGGACAGTATCCCGCCTGCTGAACGTCGTTGCATTTTGTGGATTTATAGATTTCTGGATGGAACTGCTGCTCCGTCCGCGTATGACAGTACCCACAAGTGTCACCGGCTTCACAATTGCTGGGCTCGCCCCACTCCTCACCATGCTTCACGTTCGGGCACGGTGTGCTGCGATATTTATACTTTCTAGGAGACCTACGTTTATCCTGCAAATTAATAGAATTTATTATGTTTTATACTTGTTGTATTTCAAATATTTATTTATAATTTCAATTAACAAATCCTTATCACTCACTTTACTATTATGATACTGAGGGCATGCATACCCTTGTCTACAAAGCCTAGGAGGTCTTTTACATGGTTCCGTTTTATATGATGACAGGACATAATTTGTATCTGTGAACAAGTAAGCTTGTTAATTTCAGTTAAAACATCTATTTAATCTATATCTATACTTATACTAATACTAATACTAATACTAATACTAATACTAATACTAATACTAATACTAATACTAATAATATTATAAAGAGGAAAGATTTGTTTGTTTGTTTGTTTCGAATAGGCTCCGAAACTACTGGACCGATTTGAAAAATTCTTTTTCCATTGGAAGCCGACATTGTCCCTGATGAACATAGGCTACTTTTTTTATTTTTTTTATATTTTTTTATTTTGGTTTCATTTGTATTTCAATGTTTCCGAAGCGAAGCGAGGGCGGGTCGCTAGTCTAATATATTTTTAATCTTGTATAATGTTGTCGCCTTATCAGAAAGTTCAAGGTCACCCAAAGAGAAATGGAGAGGGCTATGCCCAGATCAAATCAGGAATGAAGAGATTTGCAGGAAAACCATGGTAACCATAATAACATAACATAGCCCAAAGAATTGCGACATTGAAGTGGCAGTGGGCAGGGCACATTGAGCTCATAGAAGACATGGAGTTTGGGACCGAAAAGATATCGAGTGGCGATCGCATACTGGAAGACGTAGCGTGGGTAGGTCTCCCACGAGGTAGCCAGACCTGTCAAAATTCGCGGGTACCCGCTGGATGTAGGCTGCGCAGGACCGGTCGTTGTGACGAGGCTCGGGGAAGGCCTATACCCAGCATTAGACGTCTATGCTGTTGCAGACAGTACCTTGCCACTTGGGGTCTTCGTTGATGAGGTTCCGCTCTCGGTCGAGGGCGTTGGGCGCGGCGTCGTCGTCCGCGTCAAGTGCGTGCAGCTCGCGCACGTCCAGCACGGGGGGGCGCAGGTCGGGCGCGCCGTGTGCGAACGCGCAATGCGCCCCGTTCTTGGTGCAGAGGCCGCGCGTGTCCGTGTCATGTACGCACATGCAAGTTTTGTAGTAGCGCAAGTGATATCGTCGCTCCGTGTCGCCCGCCGTGCGATGCAGGAACGGACACCTGATGCGTGCACATTTGTTAATGATATATATACAATTATGATAAATCTCACAATTTTCTTCTCTTCGCATTGTATTCGTTCAAGAAATATTTGTGTTTAACATGTAATGTAAATTTTAATTGCTCGACTATGAAATTAACAAAAGATAATAATAATAATCTTACAGCACTATTGTTGATATGATTCAACTAAAAAACGTGGTATACTCTCAGAATCTTTTAAAACGAACCCATCACAGCCTTTTGATCATCCCAACACTCAACACCAAAGCAGAGATTAATCCCTACTACCTGAAACTTCTGCTTCTGTACAACATTTCAATAGATCCTTTTGCCATATACTAAGAATGAACTCCTCTCCTCGGTGTTTCCTGAGCCCAACAACACAGGCTGATTCAAGTAATATTTGAAAACGTATTTTAGCAGTAGACCATGGTGTATTTTTGCTTTTGCCTAATGCTTTGCAAATTGCCTAAGTTTATCATCACTTTCACATGTGAGATGACTTATTTAGACTGGCTGTATAGCTTGGATGTCAATTACCACAATACCAATGGCAGCATGTGAAAATTTTAAGAATACGCTTTGGTAAACTTTTTTTTTTTATACCTATAAAGAAGTCACTGAGACTGATATATAATATATATTTTTATTGATAGATAATAAATAAAGTTTAAATACATACATAGCAAACAAACCTGTTCATTACGTGAATATTTGCACGATGTAAGCCATTGGTATTAATTTCAGCAACATATGTACTTAAAACTTTTTGTTAAAACATCTACAAGCATCTGTGATCAAACAGCACAGTTTTCTTAGTGTCTAACAAACATTAATTTATGGACAAAATGTGTAAACACTATGACACATTATATGATTGAATTGGATGAATTATTAGGTAATACAACCATTAAATGAATCTGTTGACTTATTTTTTTTTTCAAACAAAGAGCCACATTCAAAGAAAATGAAAAAGTTGAGCACTTTAATTTCTAAATTATGTTACAATTAAGGGCTTCTTTCCAAACACTAGATATAAATTATATTCATTACACACGAAAAAGTTAAACATATCAATTTCAAAACTTTATCATTTAATTTTAATTACTTCTGTGATACACAATCCTCTGATACTTATAGTATTGTTCTTGTGAAAAATGACAAGTGAAATTACAAAATGAAATAAATTAAACATTATTTTATTAAAATACCAAACTCGAGCACTACAGTAAATTTTGTTTTGTCAAAATAAACAACTTTTTTAGATGTTTTGTGATTTTTGTATACATCAGAACATCGAACAGAAGCTTTTTAAATGTATTAGGGTTACGAAAAACAAGTATATTATGTTTTCTACAAAATGTTTAGGTAAACAAAGCGTGTTAAAGTACTCACTCGTCTCCGTCTTCGCAAACGCCCGACGTCTCGTTGTACTTCGTACAGTAATTGTCCGCGCTATAGTTGAAGGTCCCGTCTCTTTTTCTAACAGGTCTGCGTCTCCTTTGATTATTAAAATGCCAATGAAAACACGTAAACGGCCTGTGTTGTGTACATTTATGTTGGAGAAAAGATGGACACTGCTCCACTCGGAATTCTTTTAGATATCTGTAATTCAACAACTCCAATTTAATGTTCACCGACATCACATCACGTTTACTTCAAATTTTGTAAACTAAATGGTTCGTTACTTGTAATGATTCGGTTTTTCGGTTTGGGCTGTTAACAAAGGCTTGGATTCCGACGGCATTTTGGAAAACTAGGTATTACTGCGCCTTTCGCGTCGCGCAGGGTACGCTTACCGCCAACCAATTAAATTCAATCACTTTTCCGAACTAATCTTAAACAGCTATTTTTATAAGAATTTACTTTTATAAATGGATGAAAATAAGTTATGCGATCCATTTAAACAAAAATAACGAAAGTCCAAAACATTAAAAACTTTTATTTTCATGGGTTTTGAAAAAAAACCTATCAAATAACATTCGTGACAGCAGAAATGTCACATCGACTGTTGTGTTTTCTGTTTGTTTCTTTCTATCTTCAATATTTTGCCACATGCATCTTGAGATAAAATATTTGGAAAGTTGCATTCCTTTTTACGCTTTAGATTATATTAGTTTGGTGCTTTTCATTAGAATAATACGAGTGCCCATTCTCCTAACCCATTTGGGTTCCCTACCACTTGTAGCTATTATTTATAATGCTATACTTGTAACTATTATCTATAATTTGTTGGGATGAGGACTATGTAGTTTTCATCTTGCCTTATTGTGACCTTTATAGCTTAAAGTGTTGACGACAGGCAGGCGGACAATCGAAGATCCTGTCCTGCCGATTGGGAAAGGGATAAAAACTGGTTATAGGCTATGTTATAAACTATTTATAACTCGGTCACATAAGTGAAATTTATTTATGTTACTTTATTTATGTTCTGTTCAAAAGAGTCCAACAAATTACTTACCCATTAACAATTGTAAGTAATTACAATAAATAACATAATTTTTTGTTAATTGAATTGGGAGATATCTTCTTTTTTTTTTTATTGCTTAGATGGGTGGACGAGCTCACAGCCCACCTGGTGTTAAGTGGTTACTGGAACCCATAGACATCTACAATGTAAATGCGCCACCCACCTTGAGATATAAGTTCTAAGGTCTCAGTATAGTTACAACGGCTACCCCACCCTTCAAACCGAAACGCATTACTGCTTCACGGCAGAAATAGACGGGGTGGTGGTACCTACCCGTGCGGACTCACAAGACGTCCTACCACCAGTAATTACGCAAATTATAATTTTGCGGGTTTGATTTTTTATTACACGATGTTATTCCTTCACCGTGGAAGTCAATCGTGAACATTTAGTAAGTACGTATTTCATTAGAAAAATTGGTACCCGTCTGCGGGATTCGAACACCGGTGCATCGCTACATACGAATGCACCAGACGTCTTATCCTTTAGGCCACGACGACTTCAGATTCAAATTTAAACCAGTTCATTTTTAAAATGAATTCAACTTTTTCTTCATCAGTGGTACAAACAGACGATAAACTCATTTTAAAAATGTGATGTAATAATACATGTTTACGAATTTACCATTTAGATGGGAAGAGTGGTGTATGGATACTGATATTTGGTAGGTTGGAAATAAAGTAATTTCTGTATAGATTTTTCCTTTCAACCTAGACGAGCATATGGTCCATCTGAGGATGAGCGGTTACCATCGCTTTAGGACGTCAGTAATTGCATAGTGATTTGTCGCGGAATTGTATGTGTGATATCATATTTTTTCGTAACATATGTAAGAGACTTCTATGCCTCTCCTCAAAAAATCGAAATATAAATCAAAATAAATCACACTAAAAAGTGCATAACCAATAGCATTCAAGAAAGACGAACGCAAAACACCAATCAAATAGCTGAGTATAGTAACCAATGGTAAACGTTGAAATGAACCTCTGAGAGCCAATCAGTTCACAAGAGCTTGGCGTCAGTTTCACCCGCCATTCTCTCCGACGCCATTTTGAGCATATGATCGTTGTTGTGAAATTGGTCAATAAATTCTAAAATATTAGAAAATTAGTAGCTTAACTTGTGAAAAACATTAAAAAAGGTGTGTAGATTTACTAATAGCTTTAAGGAGATATAATTTGTTGTGTTAACTTCACCGTAGAAAATTTTATTGATATTTATTGTTTGCCAAACTAAGTCATGTCGATATGTATTGTGTAAAATTTTATTTCAGTAAACAATGGCTCGTACTAAACAAACAGCCCGTAAATCTACTGGAGGTAAAGCTCCGCGTAAACAACTTGCTACAAAAGCGGCGCGAAAATCAGCGCCGAGCACTGGTGGAGTCAAGAAGCCACATCGTTATCGCCCTGGTACAGTGGCTCTTCGTGAAATTCGTCGTTATCAGAAGTCTACTGAGTTGCTTATCCGTAAGCTGCCTTTCCAGCGTCTTGTGAGAGAAATCGCTCAGGATTTCAAAACTGATTTGCGTTTCCAGTCTGCCGCCATCGGAGCTCTCCAGGTACCTATGATTAATGTATTTCAACATGTGCATAGTTTTTGCATAATTGATATTCTGACCCATAAGACCTTGTCGATCTAAAAGCGACAGAAAAATTTATTATTAAATTGAACCTAAATGCTAACATTGTTATGGAACCTTTCAGGAGGCAAGCGAGGCTTATCTCGTTGGCTTGTTCGAAGACACCAACTTGTGTGCTATTCACGCCAAACGTGTAACCATCATGCCGAAGGATATTCAACTTGCTCGACGAATCCGTGGTGAACGTGCTTAAATTAGTTTAATTGTAATTTTGATTAGATGTAATTCTGTAACTTTTTTATGTCTCACTTATATTAAATTAACCTTAAATATTATAATATCCATTACATCGTAAGGAGGCAGAACTGATTTTTTTCATTCTAATAATGGTATGCTGCAATGAAGTATGAGAATGATGTATTTCATCAAAATTCTGTAATTGGACTTCTTGCTAAACCAAGATATGGTCATGTAATATTGTGTAAGGTTCATTAGTCACAGAAAAAGCCCATGGATGCCTGATCTGTGTTAAATGACTTTGTAAGTTGTGTCTAGCAGTAGTTATTAGGTAATATTTCCAAGCCACACATGTGTGTGAGTAATCTGTGTTTGAACTGATTCATAATGTGTAATTGAGTATTTGGTGTTAAATAAATCTAATTTAGACTTAACGGCTTTTTTAATATTTTTGTCAGTTTCAGTTTTGTCAAGCAGGTGGTTTACATTTTTTATTAGCTACGAGGGCCAGATGAGTTCACTACTCACTTGACACTAAGTCATTACCTGAATCTATTAATTAGAAATATACATATGGCTGCTGCTCACCATGAGATAAGCTTAAAGTTTCAAGTGTTAATTACTTAGCATGTCCTTCTATACGATTCTTAAAAAAAACCACTTCTTATCTGTAATAGTGATTATGGTTATACCCCACTGATATGTATATCCAGTAGGGCAAATCATAGGTGAGGGATTTTCTGATAAAGCTGGATTATCATTTAGGTTGTTTCATTTGTTGGATTGTCCACTCCTATTTATGTATTTCTCTAATAGTATGTCTCAAACAAAGTACAGAAGAGTAAAAAAATACATAAAAATGGCAAGTTAAGTTTGTAGTTAGCTACACTACAGCATGGAATTTCCAAAATGGATTTGGAAATATGGGCAAAAACGGAAACAATAATGCATGGGATTGTTTTCAATGAAAACAACCAAATGCAAATTTTAATAATGAAATTATCAAACATTTTATTCACAACAGGCGACTGGAATTCCATTTTCTGATTTTGTTTTATTAAAACTACTTGCGGCCATGGGTTCTATTAACACAGACAAATGTGTGACAGATTAGTTTCTTTTTTTGTGTATTTAATATATTATTATAAGTATATGTTGAAACTTAAAGTATAAATTTATTACTTAGACAAGTGAAAGAGTGAATTCACATCTGGTGTTAAGTGGTTTGCAGAGCCCATGACATCACAATATGAACCACTTTGAGATTTGAGGACTATAGCAATTGTAAAAAAAATATTATTTACGAAATTAAAATTTTGATTCATTTAATTTATTAAACCATGTTATTCCTTCATTGTGGAAGTCATTTGTGAATGTGATCCATATGTACTTCATTAGAAAAAAATGTTGCTAGATAGTGGCATTTGTAAATTAACATCGTTCACTAATAATATAAGCACACCAAATAATAAATACACAAAATTATGTATAAGTTTAACTTGTAGATTAGCTTTTCCTCAGATGTCCTAAACACAATCTTTCAACTTTTAGTGCACTTGATACTGTGAATTTTGACTTCCTTCATTCATATTTATTTTTATTTTTAGAGGAGTAATTAAGTGTAGCTAACTTATTAATCTTACAAAATCAACAAGATTAGCCTTGTCACTTTGAAAATCCAAGGATGAGAATATGTTCAGCAGAGGACTTCTGAGGATGGTTATAAAATAACACTGTCATAGTAAATAAATTAACTTTCTTTAATGATACTTTTAAACATCTATAAAACAAATCTATTGATATTATACTCAAAGCTGTAGTTCCTTCTCTGCCTTCTCAATTTCCAGCAATCTCTCTTCGATTTCAATAACACTTTTACCATGTTCTTTATTGTATCTGTATGATTGGAGGAGTTGTTCTTTTTCTAACCCTTTAATCCTATCATAAAGTGTTTTGTCGAATTCCCGGTCAATGTCACTTTCTTCCCTCAAAACACAAAAATATAACATGAAGATTGCAACGCTTCCGATGACTACGTACGGTTGGTACCAAGGCATATCATCATTTATTTTGCTGATTAAAGGAACGGGACCTCTAGAGGCAGCTCTGCTCGTTGAAAATTTTACCGGTTCATTTTCGTTAATTTCAACATTGCTGCTTTTAAATCTAATTCCGCTAACACGAAAACAATGCCTGTAAACATAAACTTGTTAATATTTAGCATTATTATACAATATTAAGCTGTGGATTAAATGGTCACCTTAAATAATTTAGATTTCTCAACATTTTTTCCTACTTTTATGCTTAATACTATTTTGATTCGTTTGAAAAGTTTATAGTTTCACAATTCACAGTATCGAATCTAGATTGTAGGTTTTGCATTTGACTAAATTATTTTACAAATTACTAAGTTTTTTGGTCAATCTGACAAATTCAAAGCAATTGCAATGACATAACAAGTCAACACCAAATGACAGTTGACATTGACATCCTACATAATAGGTGCGGTACGTCCTACTTTGCTGCTTTCCTTTGTTCGCTTCATGAATCCAGTAAAAAGTGTGTGTGCAAACTTTGTGTCATAAATATGTTTCCCTTAGTGAAAATATATTTTTTTTATTGCCCTTGTAGGCAGACGAGCATACGGCCCACCTGATGGTGAGTGGTTACCGTCGCCCATGGACTTCAGCAATGCCAGGGGCAGAGCCAAGCCGCTGCCTACCGCATTTATTATATATTGAATTAATTAATATTATGACCTCATCACATTGTACACGAAATTTAAGATATGAAGAAGCTGCTTAGAAGTAATTGATATTCAAGACTATTCTATAGACTATTATTCAATTTCGTGTCCCAAAATCATGTTAGTAATACAAAGCTCTTACCTTGACAGATAAGTATGAGAATCTAAAGAATACATTTTTTTTCTAAAATGCTAGTGATTTTTGTTTCAGAATATCTTAAAGCATTTTTAATGCTGAAAATATAAAAAAAAAACTAATTAACCACACAGTGTCTAATAATGAAATAAATTTCCAATTCAATCATATTTAGTTCAATCGTACACAACTAAATTTTTATGAAGAAAAGAGCGAAAACATCTTGAAAAGCAAACAGTTCTCTGCAATTCGACGACATGGCGCCTTTTTGGCGTGGAAAGAGCGTTTGTGTCGTTTTAAACTGATGCTATTAACATATTTCGGTAGGCAGCGGCTTGGCTCTGCCCCTGGCATTGCTGAAGTCCATGGGCGACGGTAACCACTCACCATCAGGTGGGCCGTATGCTCGTCTGCCTACAAGGGCAATAAAAAATTTTTTTTTTTTTAACTCCGCTAGGTATATTGATAAAATGGGAGACTCGTTTGGAACTTAACATTCATAATTATTTTATATTAAAGGAAATAATCTAGTGTTTAATTATGTATTAAGCAAAAAAATTCACATGTGCCTAAGTTAGAAGGCATTCATTTAAATTAATTTTAATGCGCCGTGTAAAATTTAATCTAAATAGTATTAACATTTTTGAGCCGATACCCCATGTGACCTCATTGGTTTCGCAATTTTTTAAATAATACAGTTGGAAAGGTTTCCGGAGCTACAGACTACTACACTACAGTTAAAAACTCTTACCGAATATATTCGTCCCCGATCTCAGGTTCTCTCAATAAATAATCTCTTTCTTTTAATGCTCTGTTCAGTTTCTCTGTGGCTATTTCTAATTTTTCCGTATTCAAGGTCAATTTATTTGTACTTATCGGCATCGGTCGAGAATGTAGGTCGGTTTTCAAATTGTTCAACAGTAAGGTCTGCACATCGCATTTGTCAGTTATTTCTTTAACTGAGTTACACAGCGATGCTCGTAGATTCCAAACCGTTGATATTCCTTTCTCCTGTGTTTTTGTGAAATACAAATCGCAGAGTAATTAAGAGCTGTTCAGTAGAAAGTGTACACACTTCGCGAAATATTATTATAATTCAATCAATTTCAATAATGTTACAGCTGTACAGAACTCTATTTCGGCACGTGTCATGTGGAAAGTAGATGGATAGAAGAGAACGATCGAGACTTAGCAAAAAAAAAGTTTTAAATATTGTCAAACAAATTTATCTATACTCTCATTGCGCAATGAATAAATTTTTAATTTTACTTTCCATTACTCTTTGATTTAAACTTCATTTTGCCGGCTATTACTGTTCTTGGTCGCAAAGACCGCATAATACAAGAGCAATTGCCAAAACATACCCTAGTTAACTAAGCGGTGCATTAATAAAAAAATACTCTTACTTCAATGAGTATTGCGGCAAAAGGATCTCATGATGATGAGGGTCTATAGAGATAATACACAAGGATTTCGGGTTTGCCATTCAACCATTACGTACCCATATCTATTACTCATCATCCGGTCAATGCTATCCTCATTCCGAATTTCTACGTACCTCTCCTACTCATAATTGTAATATTAAGTGCTAGTGATAGGGTCTGTCGTGAGCCCGCGTAGATTGTTGGAATAGTCGCGAGTTCAAATTTAAAGGCGTGTCATCTGTTTTAATGGGGTTGGCAACTGTCAAAGTGGCGCTGGTGTGCATTGTTCCCATAACATTCAATATTTGTATTGAAATTTTTGATTCAAAATTATTTTAAGCACAATGACGCGTTTTTTTGTGCCAATATGCTCAGAAATTGGAGTACATCAATTCCCGAAGGACAAGATAATTGGAAGACTGTGGTTAAAGGCCATTTAACGCGAAAAAAGTACTCCCACAAAAAGTTCGAGGTTATGTCGTAAACACTTTGTGGAATCTGACTATGAAAACATTAGTAAATACACAGGTATGCTTCTTTCTGTCAAATATTTATAATGCATGACTAGGTTTAGCACACATCTTTTTTCTCTTATTAAAAAAATCCAATAATAATATAGTTAGGCACACTATTAGTTGCTAACATATTTTGCAAGTAGATTTATGCTGTAAGGAACCTTTTAACAAACACAAAATCAGACTGAAGGAAACACATTCCTCTTGAGATGTTGTTCATTATCAGCTGTTACTATTGAAAGTTCTATCTAAATCGCTGCATCCATTGTAATAACAAATATTTTGAAACTATGGTCAGGTTTCCTTGTGATAGTATATTTAAATGTTTTTTTTTGTGTTGTAGGTGTCAAACATTAACATAAATATCTGAAGAAAGGTGCTGTGCCATCTATATTTTCATGGAATATGAAACCAGTTTCTGAAGAAACAAAAAGTAGAGAACAAAGGTTACAAACTCGTAACCTTAAAAAACAGCTTTTTAGCCTGCCCAACACTTCCCAATACTGTGAAGATATAGTACCCCATGAAGAACACAGCAATGTGCATTTTGATTCAAATGTCTCTCAAGAAATTCTAATAGAAAATAATAACTCTAGTATAGATGAAACAATTACAAGGCATCATATTACTATTGGAAATCAAACATCCAATATATTAAGATTGTTCTCTACAGAGCTATTACTTGCAGACGATGAGATAGTGCAATACTACACCGGGTTGGAAACAGCATCTAAGTTTTCATTTGTTTTAATCACACTTTTGCCAATGTCAAATTATATAAGGTATCGCTGGAGTAGAGTGGTCGGCATATCAATAAAAGATCAATTTTTAATGTTACTAATTAAGCTTAGAAGAAACACAACACTGAAGTGTCTAATTTTGTTGTAACATGGATAAATTTTGTCAGTGATATCTAGAGCCTAATTGACATTTGGCCTAGCCGCAGCTTAGTAAATTATTATATGCCTAATTGTTTTAGAACACATTATTCCTCCACAAGGGTGATTATAGATGGGACTGAAATAGGCATACAGAAGCCTAGTCAACCTGATGCTCAAAAAGCGTCATTTAGTTCTTATAAACATAAAAATACCCTGAAATTTTTGGTAGGAGCTTCACCAGGGGGATTATTATCATATGTTTCAAACGGCTACGCTGGTTCTGCAAGTGATCGACAGATAGTAGAACGAAGTAAGCTGCTGCAGATTTGTGATTCTGGAGATAGTATTATGGCAGACAGAGGTTTTAATGTACAGGATATGTTTGCCTCTAAAGGAATTAGTATAAATATCCCATCTTTTTTAAAAGGTAAATCACTAATCCCAGGTGTTTAGTTAAAGATAAATAAAAAATTAGCTAGTCAGAGAGTTCACATAGAACGATTAATTTCATATGTGTAATATTATGTAATTTTAGAGAAGGAATTGTCAATAAAAATAATTAAAAATATTCCTGATTTTTTATTTTGACAAGTGTGTATAGTTATAATACAGATATTTCTCATACAATGCTTCTTTGAAAATATTTCCATAAAAGATATCTAATTTATTTAACATATTATTTATAAAATTATTGTCTTTTTCAACATAAATCACTTTGCTGTCCTTGTAGGTGTAAATGACCAAGTTGCAGTATGTTTTGCCTGAGCAGTATAACTGCCCTTGGATGTGATAATAATATGGGCAGGTTTTTTTAGAGACAATATCCCGTTACATTGTTCTAAGTAAGGCACCGTTGTTATATTTATTTCATGTTTTCTGCGAGCGTATGGACATTTCACTTCAATTATAGTTTCTTCGCCCAACACACCATCAGGAGATGCAGCAAGATATGGGCGCTCTTGGCTAATGAAAATGCCACATGGCTCCACTAGCAAATCATATATATTAGCATATTTTGCTAGAGCAATTTTTTCATTTTGTTTCAAAATTAAAATTTTGGTCATATAGCTCTAATCTGAAAAAAGTAAAATAATACATTAGTTGGTAGGTAATGTGTGTAATATGAGCAATTCTTTTTGCACATGCTACAAGGAATAAAGTTCCTAAGGTACACAATTTAATATTATTATTATAATAGCTACCGGAAACAGTTTGAGAGAAGTTTTCTAAATTAAAATAAAACATCAACATTGTACCTTTCGACAAAATCCCCTTTTTTTCCTCGTAAAGATGCACCACGTTTTCTCAACTCCTCCTTTAATTCTTTAACTATCCAGTTGGAATACATGTTGTAAAACTGTTTAGCACTACTTAGAAAGTAATAAGAACCGTATCAAAGTCACAAAATGCCGAAATATCACGAACGCAAAACACACAAAATGGCGGCTCTCTGTGACAAGGGAACAAGCTACGCTGGCGACATCTGAGAAAAGCTTTAACCGGCCAACCCCATTAATAAAACAAATGTGACTTAAAAACCGTTTCTATGGACTATGTTGTAGTTAATTGTAAACTAAATTTCAATGTCAGCTATAAAGTCGTTTCTGTCATGGATAGTTTCCAACTTCAACAAATTCAAACATCAATGCTATTTTTTAAAAAGATTAAGTAGATTAACTATTACTTTTTTTAAGTTATGAGCCCATCCATGCTGGTAGTAAATTTTACAAAATATTAAACATGAGGAGTGCTGGTGTGTTTTTAATTTGATTCCTTCGGAAATCCGTGTGTCGAATCGGGGTTGTGTTGCCGCGCTCGATGCATAAGGGGCTATTCCAGCTACGCCCGGACGGGTAGATGAGCCCAAGGTTTCAACCTAAGATGATTTGCTAACATTAGCCCTAGTAAGAGCAGCGCTTCATAGAATCTACCACCGGATCGAAATCGAGATCCACTGAGAAGATCCGCCGAGAAACTCAGTGGGCAGCTTATTGCGTATTTTATACTCCCCACGCTACCGTTCTAGAACGCACTCGAACGAGAGTTTGGCGGCTCAGGAGACTGAGAGCTTCTCGTGTAATTCTACTATTTTATTCCTACTAAGGTCTAGAGCGTTCCACGCCGTACGCCTGCTGTTAGTGACGTTTTATTTATTAATGTTGCCTTTTTCTATGTAATTCTTCCCATTATCTAGATAAAAGTGAAAGTCACGAATATATTTTCCTTTTCATTTTAAGAAAATAACAAGAGTACATTGTAAAACCCGTAATTGAGAGAGTTGATCTTGAGAGCGCTATACTCAAACTCAAAGCGCTTCCCAGTTTCATATGCTATGTAAAATTATTGGCTGAATTTTCTTAATGGAGGCTTTCGGTATCTATTATTTACAGTAGACAGGGACCTGGTTGCTTCCCTGGCATACCTACCGTCCTTGAATAGTGGTGAAAATCCGGTACTTCGACAGCGGTAAATAAATTTTTAGTAAACAATAAAAATATGAATTCACTCACAGTTTTAATCCTAAATTCTTTCAATTCGTTCTTAGAATCATTTAGCAACTGCGTTAGAGCATCTCGCTGAATCCGGGCTTGCTCGACTTCTAATTGTAGTTTACCTGTAGAGTTTGTTAATTGTGGGATATCTTGGTCCAGTTTAGATATCTGCGACGTGACCTCTCGAATACTCCGTTTCAACAGTATTAACTTGGATTCGACTGAATTAATACAATTTATTGATTAACATCAAAATATTCACAGATAATGAATTATGAAAACAATTGTCTCCAAACCAAAGTGATAAAAATAGCACGGCCTACAAATACATCACCCTATATCTTCCTGTAGGTAATGCAAGAGACGAATAATGGAGTCACCGGATAATGAGTAGCAATGTTTTTTTTTTCTAATATTATAAAAGAACGCTGCGCTTGCCAACGGACATTAATGTGATGGACACCAAAAAAACGTTTTAAAAAGTTACATCATGAATTAAGCGTGGGTCGTTTTGATTGTAGGGATTTGCCCTTTACTGCTAATGTGTAATTTAGGTTTATTAGTCTGTAAAATCTTATTTTTAGAATTATTAGTGTAGCATTACGATTTTTTATTGGTTTCAAGTGAATGATGATTTATTAATTAATGTGGTATCAGGAACTTTTTGATGAATATAATATATATAAATAATACATTAATACTATACATAATAGACGATACACTATAAATAATACAAAATAAATATAAAACAAATGTCGACTACATCCAAACTTTCAGTCATCTAATGAATTCTATTTAGGAGGTATTATGATAGCGGACGTCTAAAGCTACTCTGTAAATCAATTTCTTTCAAAATAAATTGTTAATCTATGCTTACATTCCCGCTTTTCTTTTAATTTAGCGTCGTTGTCTTGCTCTTGGAGCTTAATATTTTCTATAACACGTTCGATAGAATCATCCATTTGTGAAATTCGTTTTTTTCTGTATGATTTGACAAAATGAATTAAATTTTTTACTATATTTATGCACACTTTGTTCACAGTATAAAGGGAGCAGCAGTATAGTAAACAGAACTCCTAAATAAATACACTACGCAGACATTATATGCATATTAAACTAAATTAATTACTATGCCTACAGGTGACCAGTGATTAAGAACAAAATAATTAAATTTAGAACTAGAAACGGAAACGGATTTACCGGATTCGCAATTTTTTAATGTCATTATACGCAACATAAAGAGGATTTATTTCATTTTTATCTTTTATTTATTTATTTTTTATTGATATAATACGTTGCTTTTTCCTCTCTGAGTGTTCCTTATCCAATTTTTCTCTATTTTTAGAGAATTAGGTAAGCAAAGCTTATCTATTTAATTTTTAAAAGAGGCTTTGTTTACATTTAAATCATTTTTAATTTTTTGCGCAATACCTAGTTGAAGATGGTTGGTATTTGTCCATAGATAATACACTTAATAATGTACGTTTCACATATTAGGGAGCCAGGTACAAATTTGGTCAATTATTTCTTCTCGAGCGAAAATTCCTAAATGCATTAGGGATTTATATTTTGAAAACTCGCGACCGTCAGCTCCGACTTCGTGGGTGGGGCGGGCAGTTTTTGTAAAATCAAAGGTGACAATGCAACAGGCAAACCACACCATACTAAAACTAAATAAATGTATTTAATATTCGAATCACTTGTAAGTACAGCGGAGACCGCGAAGCAGCTGAACAATACTGAGGCCGTTTTCAAATTACAGCACAAGAGGGCATTATGCGGCATAATGCTCAACTAAGCTTCAGCATAATTCGGCATTGTGCGTCACTGAGTCGCATTATGCTCTGTAATTGGAAAACTACCTGTATGTACTTAAAGCTTAGTTGAGCATTATGCCGCATAATGCGCTCTTGTGCTGTAATTTGAAAACGGCCTCAATAACCTCGATTCAATGTGACGGTTGTCCAATCCCACAGCGAGGCAATAGTTTTTCTAATGAAATACATACTTGACTCATGTTCATCAACGATTTCCACAAGGAAGGAATAACGTCGTGTAATAAAAATCAAATTCTCGATAATCATAATTTGCGTAACTACTACTAGGTAACGCCCTACCCTTTTTCCGCGAAGAAGGGATGCGTTCGTGGTGTTAGGCATCAGTAGCAACTTAGTACCAGTTTAGCCACGAATCATTTAATAAGTAAATTAATAAGAGAGTTAGCAATTTCGGAGTTATTAATTTTAACTTTGTCTTGTTGTTTTAGTGGTATTTTTTTTATTGCAGGGCCGAGCACGCACGCACGAGCACACGGCCCGCCTGGTGGTGAGTGGTTACTGTCGCCCATGGACATCAGCAATGCCAGGGACGCTACAACCAAACCGCTGCCTATCGTTAAGTACACAAGCATCGTTTGAAGAAGGACATGTCAAAACATACAGAAGTACATAGCTTAAGATATCAAAATTAAATAGCTTTTCGTAACATAGTAACGTACAATCTGACAATAGATGGCGGCTGGCGTATTATTAATGTAACACGATATATATAAACACTTTAAGGAATTAAAATAAATAAATATGAATAAAAGTCTACAGGTACCCGTACATGCTTTTAGTATTATTTAATAAGGGAAGCATGTATTTAACCCTTTGGCCCGTCCTATATTCAATGACAATCGGACATCAACTCAACTCAATCAAACTCTGAGCAGCTGAAGGAGCCTATGGAAGGAGCGGAGACACATTTTTTCACTGACTTTTGATAATGATTTTTTTTTTGAATCGTCGTCCTATATCTCTAGTAATCAATGCACAATCAGTAGTGACCTCTGTATGCTGAACTTTATGTTATGCTCTATACGCTCTATAAGCTATACGTACGATGGTAACTAAGGTAACACAACATCAATATTTGAAACTTGTAAAAGCAGAGCCAACAAACTGTTGAGACATTTAATACGCAAATAAGTTTTACAGATTTTAACATTTTTTTTGGAAGATTCAAGTGAAATGGAGAAGCCAGATGAAAAAGGGTTCGTCAATGTAACATGGCCAAGTAGAAATGTTCCCCACGGTGGTATCTTCCATACGAAGACGGTAAATCGAACTCCAGCACAACAGGAATTTATAAAGGGTAGATAATTATTTAAGATTTTGTTTTTGATATTGCCCTGTCTGACAAACCACCGGACATGGCTTATAAGCGGCTGTCCTAAACTTCCCCTTGACAGCTTTATAGCCTGAATAGACAAAATTATAATCCTTGCGACCCTTACACGAAATACCATAATAAATTAATTAATCGTTCATAAATCACTCCTAAACAGTCCTTTTGGAAGAATCCAAGCTTAGCATAGCACAGCGACATAATGATGTTCTCAAATTACGTAAACAAGAAGTCATTTCAAATACAAGGGACGTCCAAGACAGGTTCCCTTTGACGAGACCTCGCACTTCTCGACGTCGATCCCTTTCAGCTATTCGTGCTTCCGGCATATTCGACGAAGACGTGTGAGTGTTAAATTAAATTAATATAAAAAAAAACAATCATATAAATGTAGAGTTATTTGAAAATGGAATGATGGGATCAGGTATTTTTTTACTAATAGGAAGAAAGGTTGTCGAACTAGTCAGAATAAATATGTTAGTTAAAAAAGAAGAACGCGTTCGTTTCTAACAGTATACCACAATAGTAATTATTCCGAAACAACAGACTTCGTGTCTTAGTTTATAATATGCTATCTTGTACAACTGAGAACTTTTTTGATAATAAGAATGATTTCTTGGGTCAAGGTATCGACCGATCAAACGCGGTGAAGATAGAGAAGTGTTAAAGGACAGACTTTCGCGTTTGATGTCAGATGGAGATTGTGGAGAAGCACGCGAATTAAAATCGAAACCTGTAGAAAAACAAGCGAAGAAAACTGCGACATTACCGTCTAATAAAGAAATGTGGAATGAAAGTGAGGATTCCATTTTGACATTGAATAATTTTGACATTACGTACGTGATGTGGGTACCTACCCTCAATTTATTTACGAATAGTAGATTGGGGGGGACAGAGATTAGAGTTATACCGGTCACTAACATTCGCACGAATATGCAAACCCGCAAGTGTAGGACGACATTTGCAAATGATTATGCAAAGCTTTCGCTGCATTCGTGGTTTTCCAAGCTGTGTCGGTTTTTTAACATACATCAAAGCGCGCGAACCGCGATCCTTCGCGTAGTCTCCCACACATTCGTGTGACCAATTGCGCCCAGGATTGCGAAGGCAACGGACGTTTTGCTATTTTCATAGATCGTGACGTCTACTGTGTAGCGTATCTTCATCAAAAGAAATCCCATAAAAACAGCATGGCTGTTAATGATGTCTGGGAAAGAATTCAAAACTCTTTTTCTCTTCAATGTTCTATTGACGAATTAAAAAGGAGGAGAAATTCGTGAGACACTCGTAAACAAGTGTAGGAGGAAGCGCAAACGGGTTCGCAAATTGAGTACCGAACCCATTTGCACAGCCGCTAATTTTGCGAATGAATGTTTGACGGCCCTTCACATGCGCGCAAACATCGTACAACAAACATTCGTACAATGTACGAATATTTGCGCGCATGTGAGTGGCCGGCATTAGAATAGGGACAAATCTGGGATGTCATAATACTTTTCTTGAGTTGTTACATTTAACTTTGTTGAACTATTTAGTGTTTAAAAATAATAAATATAGTTCAATTTAGTCATCAAGATTTTGTAACTCATTAAAGATATTGAAAAGCTAATTACCTAAAGTTAGGTACCTACCTAATAACTAAATAGTGCCAGCCCTATCGAAAAACTCTTATTGTCCCCATACGTAATCCCATCCCATCACCCCAAAGTCAAGGAGAATCAGGTCAAGCAAATTTTTTCAGTTTTTGTGTATATTTTGTAATGAACCATGTATAATATAATATTAATAACGCATTGTATATAAAAATTTAAGCCTCCGGAACCATTTTAATCTCTATTTTAAGAAGAAGAAAAACCATTGATTTGTGTTGGATTTGGAAAGGATCCCGATTCCCCCCAATCAACGGAACTTATTTTTCTATTATTCGACATTTCAAATTAATTTTTCGTGATCACGGCTGGTACAGAAATTACACACACAATACGCTTTACACACAATAAACTTTAAAAACCAGCTTAATCTCATGCAATAGTCGAAATGGTACTTTGATTAAATGCTGCCACACGATAATTCTTCGTGGCCGCCGCTAATTTTATAGCCAACACAGGCGATGGGGCAAAGCAAAACCGCCGCGGCGCCGTCGCCCAAAGCATGTTTTGCCTGATGTTTTAGGCTCTCCAAACATTGTTTTATTCCAACAAATAAACACAATTACTCATCTGTTTATTATACCTAATTTTTAAACTAGTTATTAGTAAAAACTTTGTTTCTTGCTTTAAATCCTAATTCAAACGTTTACAAATGTCTCTTTAATTTCAGTATTGAATCAAATTCGTGAACGTGTCGAGTGGCTGAGTGAAATGGAGCAGTTGGGAGAAGCTGGTCCGCACAGAGACATAGTAAACGACCAAATAGCCGAACGTATGCGAGCACTGGATGCACTGGGGATAGACAGCGAACCGTCTACAGCTAGAACTATAGCCTCGAGCTCTGGTTCTACTACCGGTCTTAATAAATTAGTAAAAAAAGATACTTTCAAAAATACTAAGCAATTTCGTAAGTGCAAACCGGTTTTAATTTTCCCACAAATATTCCAAATATATTTCGTTTTGTGCGCTATGTGAAAGTGGCAAAAATACTTAAAATAGATGGGAGAAGAATTCTACTAATCGTCAACGTCAGATCGCCATAGGTACCCTACCTTTAAGATTCTATTTTTACAAGTAATTCGCGCCATGTACATGTTACGATTGCTGTGACTCGAAACTGATCGCAAGAGAAATGGTCGCGAGAGTAGGTCGCTACAGATGTGACTATTATTACAGCGCTTCAATCCATCATATAGAAATGTTATAGACAATTATTCAAAAATCTCGAGACCCTTGCATAGTTTAAATACACGGGTAAAATTACGTAGTTACATAAATAAGATGTTTTTTTTTCAGCACTAAAATCGTCCCCTGAAAACGAACATAGATATGCACGACACGGTGTAAATGAGGAGAATGTTGCTAGCTACGAGAGAATGTCACTGAAATGGTCACCGAGACGCCGCGTTTGATTTTTCTTTCCTTTTATTAAAACTTAATTTATTGAGATTATTTTATTTTAATAAATTAAGTAGGTATTTTGGTGAAATGAAGGTTTTGGATTCGCATAATCTGTTTTTTTTTTCATATAAAGTTTGTAAAGACGTGAACAAACATATCAGTCTGAAGGTGTTTCGATTTTCTTATATTTTTATTAGGCATTGCTTCTTCCCGAAAAGGCCAATTCATGTTCCAAAACAAGTTCAATGTTGATGGTTGTTTAATTTACTTAAAATAAAATGCAACGAAATTTACGAAACGTCATTTTTTTATTAAATTGTATTTCTAACCGTCATAACAAAGCACGAGATCCTATCTAATTACATTATGGAACAAACTTACAGTTAGACATATTTGGCAACAGATTATTGTATAGGTGTTGAGGTGATCACCAATCATGGCGGATCTCTGCTTGAAGACCGACGTCTGGTCTTTTGTGACCGAACTCCTTCGAGACCATACCACCGGCAGAAAAGTGGGTGTTCTTATCCAGATCCCACACACCGGAGCCTGATGCAGTTATCTGTAAAAAAAAACATAAAAAATCAAAACTTGCGTTGGTAAATGACAATTAATCAGATAGTTTCGGAGGACTTCACAGTTCTTTGAAATCGATGATGAGTTATTTAATTTTCATCACATAAAACCATGAAATATCATAGAAAATCTAGACTATTCTAGACTATCATGTGTCAAGGCGAGTGGCGTTGAAATTAGAGTAGTGTATTATCTATCGTTAGAGTTGGAATGGAGTTGGAAGGTGTATGTATCGGCTCTGCGTGCTGAGTGCGAGTTTTTTAACGATCTCGATAGCGTAAAAGTTAACTTAAATTTGTATGGAGTTGGAACGTTTGCCTACATTTGCCGCTAGGGATGCTGCTCTAACTGCATACAAATTTGAGTTTTTAATTGCTGAGAATTATCGAGAAAAAATCCTTGTCCAAATATGTCAGAAAACATTGACCAATTATTATTAAGCAGTAGTTTTAATGTTTGACATCGCGCTCTATAGAATTTGCCCCACTGTATTTAACTGTAGTGATTTTCATTATGCGATTGAGGCTTTAAGTTCATGTACAAGATTATACAGGACATCCTTAAGACAATTATGACTTCTCACTTATACACTCTCCGAGTCGCATTTTTTCTGACTAGACAATGATCGTGTATGTATGCAAAATGTTATAGAAAAAGGTTGACTTATGGCCCCAGACTGTACAGATAGTACCGGCGCCTGTAGTGAAAAGGGAAAGGCTCCGTTTTAAAATACATATTTATACAGTACTAAAACTAACCCCAGATCTGCCACCGATTTGTCTATTTAGGTCAATAGTGGCTTGTGCATTCTTGTTCGCCCAGTCTAGGCGTCCGCCGTAGTTGGTGCTGTCGCCTCCAGGTCCTAAAACCCTGGTACCGTAAGCCTGACCGGTTAGTTTGCCGCGGTCGTCATTAAAGATCTCTCTGTTGTAACCAGCTTTTCCCTGAAACACAATTATTTGGTCATTCAAACATTGTTTGGTTACAAGGATTACGCATGTTAAGATCATTCATTTCTGTTCATAAAGCAGTTGGTATTCAGGTTTGAAATTACCTTATACATCGATCTAGCCACTGATTCATTAATTCATCACCATCCAGCAGAATAATCACCCCTGTCGGGAGGGCGGGGGGTTCCAGTCCAGACAGGAAGGGTTCCCGAGGCCCGCGCCATGCCCCCGTCAAGGGATTTGAGGACCCAGAAGCGGTTTGAAATTTACAGTGAAGACTTCTATCTATATATGCTTCGAGATAAGTGATAAATGGCTATTGATCGACGTGGGAACTATTAAGATCGATTAGCATGACGAAATTGAAGCTGATGGAAAATTAAAGATTTTTAATTTCAATCATCGTTGTTCAAAAATATCTGAACAGCTATGCCTAGCCCATTTATGCCTTCGTTTGCAGAAAAATCGTTTCATAGAATTCAGGGAACACTTTCTATAAGTCTATAAGGTCTCACGTGATGGGATCAAAATTTATTTTATACTTACAAAGAGTCCATCATCGTTTTGTCCCAAAGTGCCAAAGACCTTGCCTCCCCCCATTTGTTTGTCCCAAGTGACGTCACGAGGGTGTCGCCTTGAGGATTGCCCGCTGATCGAGTAACTGAAAAGTAAGTAATTACAATTCCTATTGTTCGGTCAGTGATTGAGATTCGAATATAATCACGTGTCTGTGTGATCCTTAAGATCGATTCGTTTCAATAATTACATTTTCTCTTTGGTTTTGTTATTGCAATTACGAAAAAGAAGAGATTAATTCAAATTAAATTGTCATAGCATCGACAATAGCTGCTAGGCAAATAAATTAACAAAACCGGTTGACAAACATTGGAGACAGTGGTACTCAACTGTTTTCTTCTTCTTTTTTTTTCAGAGAAAATTGTTGCCAGGATATTTTTTTGCTAGATAATGATACTAAACTTTGTTAATTACTACTACCAAAAGAAATTGGTAATTAACTGTTTTAACTAAAAATACTAATGGAAGAAGATGGTGCTTAATAAAACAGTCGAGTTTTTGCATGTTCCTATATCAGACGTTACATTTTTTCATATGGTAATTTCAAACTATGGACTAAGAAATTGAGGCGTTTGTAAATCTATGTAAATTAAATATGAGATTAGTAATAATATTTAAGCAAATCTACTCACTCTTCTGCGTAATCAGAAGGTCCGTAAACTTCTGCGTTAACACACACCAGACTTGTAGCGAAGATAAAAAACAGATTTGAATTCATTTTGAGCTAAAACAATAAGAACGATTCATTAAGTATTGCCAAATATAATCAGATGATACACATGTGTACATCTCTCCTAATGAAAGAGTTGGGTGGCATCGTCAACCAACGAGGGTTCCACCAGTTTGCGGGTCTACTTTAGTACAAAATATACATATTAATGTGGAATGTGTCCTCCGGGATATATCGGACCAGCGCGGATATTCTAAACATGGCTATATTCATTTTTATAATTAATTATCAGCTCGAATAATACAGTACTTTTAGTGAATTGTCATCTGAAAAAAGAGACTACAATTTAAAGAGTGCTTTAAAAACTGCATTGTCATTTGTCGATTCATCAAAGTTAACAGATTTTTGACAAAACTATACTTGAGACCTTAGAACTTGTATCTCAAGATGGGTGGCGCATTTACGTTGTGGATGTCTATGGGCTCCAGTAACCACTTAACACCAGGTGAGCTGTGAGAACGTCCACCCACCTAAGCAATAAAAAATAAAAAAATGTTGACAACGTCTGTCGCGTTAAGTTAAGGACTTAGTTTTCGTTTGCGGAAGCAAAGTAGAGTAATTATACAAACTGAGACTAAGAACTCATGTCTCAAGATGGCTGACGGCATTTGCATTGTTGATGTCTATAGGCTTCGGTAACGACATAACACTAGATTTGCTGCGATCTTGTCCACTAAACTAAGCAAAAAAAAAAAACACAAAACAAAGTACTTACTTGTATCAAGTTTCGCTCCTCAAGACCGAATGTAGTGAATAGTTGCGGTGTGGATGTATTTAAATGAATCTTCCATGTAAGAGGTGAAGTCCCTGTTGAATAAGGAGGATAAAGGAATAGTTATTCTGTGATAGGTTCTTTTCGCGGTTTATCTCATGAGATGCGTAATGAATGTTTACAATGGAACGGAACCAATAGTTTTTATTTTATTCGGATATATTTTTGTAAGTACCAAATTTGTTTAAGTTTCAGATAATAGGGATTGACGTGAACAGTTCAGTTCATATTCAATGTTGTTTTATAATGGTATTGGTTACATCAGAATCAATAAAAAATAAAAGGCTCAATTACGTTTTCTGTTATATGTATAATAAGAAACAACATTTCAAGCCCTTAATCTAATAAAATTAATATTTTAAACAAACTGACTTTCTTTTTACTGAATTTAAGCCTTCACTCAATGACATTCAAGAAAAATCGTTATTAGAAAACTAAAGAGTTTTAGACAATGAAGGTTTTTCTTTACATGATGTTAACCTATTACGGGTGCCCATAGACGCCATAATGTAAACGCAGCTGTCTTGAGACGTTAGATTGAATTGTCAATCGCATTGTAAAATAGGCCGTGCGACTTTTCAAACGAAAACTGTTTTTATTGCTGCGATAGATGCCCGCACTCCGACCGACATGGTATTGCTCAAGTGGTTATTGGTGTTAACAGACATCAACAATGTAAATGCCGCCATCCACCTTGAGACATCAGTCTCAGTTTTACAGTACAACGGCTGCCCCACCCTTCAGCCCACTGAGTTTCTCTCTGGATCTTCTCAGTGGGTCGCGTTTCCGATGCGGTGGTAGATTTTGCGAAGCACTGCTCTTGCCAGGGTCCGTGTTAGCAACACTCCGGTTTGAGCCCCGTGAGCTCACCTACAAACGCTAGGGCGAAGCTGAAATAGCCTCTCAAGGCTATTAGCATAGGTAGGTATAAAAAAAAAACCACCCTTCAAACCGACACGCTTTTCGGCTTTACGGCAGAAATAGGTAGGGTGGTGGCAGTGGTACTTACCCGACGAGCGCACAGCATGCCTTACCATCGGTAATTCTTCTTCTTCGTCGCTTCCTCATTACTGAGGGTCGTGACCACCTTGGTCTAGTTTTTGCACCAGCTTCCTCCAATGTTGCCTGCATTCGGCCTGTATAACGGCGCTCGGGACGCTGGTGTTTGTGGCTTCCTTGACAATGTCCGTCCATCTAAGTTGTCGGTAATTACTCAAATTATAATTTTTACGAGTTTGATTTTCATGACACAATGTTAAAGTCTAAATGGTAAATAAATAAAGCTAAATAAGTCTAAATGTTGTAGATGTCTATGGGCTCCAGTAACCACTTAACACCAGGTGGGCTGTGAGTTCGTCCACCCATCTAAACAATAAAAAAAAAACAAGAATGATCTCATCGTATCAATGAGCACATCGCGCATAACACCATCCTAACGTCACTTTATAATTATATTATTATCTACAACAACAACAGTTGATAAGAAATGTCACAAAGTGTTCGTTAGGTTCTTTTTTAAAGTCATGTTCCTTATAGATACGTGCTATTCATTGCTTCTCATCTTGCAAGATATGCATTTTTTTTTATGACGCATAACCAATATACACTGGTGTTATAACCCGCAGGAGTATGTTTGGTGCATCCGTTACATTCAATTTCTGGAACGAAGTAGTCTTAAGTTCCGGTTTCAAGCGTGACATAGCTATCGTACAAAACAAATGAATATCCCATCTCAAGTATCAAGAAATAATCTTCCATATCCATCATAATCCAGAATAACTGGTAGTCACCGTACGGTGTCCAATGCATCAACAACTTAATAAACGTCTGTAATAGCTCTATCTTCACTTTAGTTTCTCCAATCCAATTATTGGATAACCCTATACTAGTCCTATATCGTTCTACCTTTAACAGGTACTGGTGTTAAGGCATGTTGCAAGCATCTTCTTTCTTTTATCTACAGTACGGCTGATGTAAAAGGGGATAGACGTGATACTAATTTGATTAATAGTTTGATCGCACATGGGGTCCGTGTGCTGTAATGACTGCTGAACACACCTCCGACATAGGCCGGATAGGCTGCCTATTTAAGGCAGAAACAATAATTCTATCTGCTATTGGCGAGCTTAGGTACAGTCAGTGGCTTAGATGAGTGAAAGAATTCACGGTCAATCTGGGGTAAAGTGATTACTAAAACCGAGTTGATTCCTGGAACGAGAGCAGAGCAGAGTGAATACCGTCAACTACCGTGAAACATGAGGTAAAACTCTCAATTGTATTGTGGAAACGCTGTTACTCTTTAAGCCGGGTCACTTGGCCACTTCGCAGCTGAAGAAAGCAGGTGGTAAATTATAATAATTGGGAACAAATCACGTACGGTCATCCGGCCTAATTTAGGATTCCCTGTGTTATAGGTACCAGAGATTCACAACATACTTATATATTTATAGATAATAAGCACCCAGACAGAGAGCGAGCAAATCTGTTCATCACACAATGTTTGCCCAAAGTCAGTTGTCTTTAATGACACTCGCATGAAGACATTGGGTTCCGTTTCTCTAGCCCTCAAATTTGCGCAGTAATAGCTGTAACTCTTTCGATTGCTCAATCCGGCGCTCGGTAAAGAGGAAACATCAATAAAGTGTTCCAGAGACTTCCACGGAACTATGTTGTGTCCAGTGCTCGTTTTTTTAAGCCTGTGAGTGTATTGATTTTAATTGACATATCTAATTTTAAGGTTTTCTTTGTAATTAGTATTCCATAGACAACATTAGAAGTCAATTTAATTTTGAATTTAAAGTTTTATAAAATACGAATATTTGAACCTCAGTATGGACGGAGTGTTGAACAACTAAAACATGTGAATGGTCAAATGCGTTTTATGCTGGGCCAGGATATATAAGGTAAAGAATGACCATTTCGAAAGAAGCTTAAAAGGAATATCATCTTGCTAGCAGAGTTATTAGTAATAATCTTAATTGGAGACAAGCGTAATATGGCCACGCTTTGAGAAACTAAAATGATAAAATGAAATGATAGATGAATAAGTGGGTAGCGGAAGTTCATTAATTTGATTGCGTCGAGATGTATATGAAAGATGCACTTAAGTACCAAGATTAACGTTGGTAGATGGGAGGAGAGAAGGATTTTTTTTATTTTCATAGTATACAAACAAGCATACGACCTGATGAAAACTAGTTACCGTTGCTCTGACAGGAATACAAAGGGTGAGGCTTTCGGGCGACTCTAATATAAACAGGAGGGATTTTACTCCCGGATAATGTATCGCCATAGACCTTTTAAACATTTGCTCGAAAAATGTGTGTGATATTTTCAAGGTTTGAATATGTATATATTATGCTGTACGGTTAATTATTCCACCATAACTTTATACACCAGGACAGGTTTAGATATATGGGGTATTGTTAGAATCCTCATATCATGCCGAGTGACCATACCTATTTTTATTGTTTAATTTGGGTACGCTTGATTTTATTTTTAGTTATTCAATTTACGATTTAGGTAACATTAATGTGAAAAACTGAAGTTGTTTTGAAACGTTTACATTATAAATATCACAGATCAATTTTATCTACAAAAAGTCAAGATATCGGCGTGCTCATACTAGCTCGAGGGGGCTCGAAAGGGATTCCCTTGAAAAATCTACAAACAGTTGGTGGAATAAGTCTTTTGTGTCGCGCAATTATCACAGCCAGAAGATCTGATTTGAAACAAGTGGTTGTGTCCACGGATCATCCATTAATTGCTTTGGAATCAGTGGCTTGTGAGTAAACGTTTTACGTCTTAAAAGTTTTGGATAGAATTATTTATTGCATTGATGGATGGGCGACCTCATGACCCACCTTGTTATTAAGTGGTTGACGGGGCCTATAGATGTGAATTCCGCCATCAACATAATCAAAATATTCCTTTTTTTAATTTAAATTTATATTAGAGTTTTATATCAACGTACGGATCTACCTACAGCTCCCAATGTTTTAAATTTTCTCAGTATTGCATGAAGAAATTTCAGAAAGACAACTATTAAAAATACTAAATATTAGTAGCACAACAGTTAGGTAGGTTTGAAGTCGTCTTGGCCTAACGGATAAGACGTCCGGTGCATTCGTGTTGAGCGATGTACCGGTGTTCGAATCTCAGGCGGGTACCAATTTTTCTAATGAAATACGTACTCAACAAATGTTCACGATTGATTTCCACGGTGAAGGAATAACATCGTGTAATAAAAATGAAACCCGCAAAATTATAATTTGCGTAATTACTGGTGGTAGGACCTCTTGTGAGTCCGCACGGGTAGGTACCACCACCCTGCCTATTTCTGCCGTGAAGCAGTAATGCGTTTCGGTTTGAAAGGTGGGGCAGCCGTTGTAACTATACCTGAGACCTTAGAACTTATATCTCAAGGTGGGTGGCGCATTTACGTTGTGGATGTCTATGGGCTCCAGTAACCACTTAACACCAGGTGGGCTGTAAGCTCATCCACCCATCTAAGCAATATAAAAAAAAAAAGGTAATTCTTGTCAAAATATGATTTTGTTTAAGGTGGTGCTACTCCTTTTAAACGTAGTAAAGTAACAGCCACTGACTGGGCTCCGTCCATTTGGGGAGTTCAAGAATATTTGTTGCATAATAGTGAAATAAATACATTAGTTTTGATTCAAGCCACGTCACCGTTTACGAAACCTTCACAGTTAAGAGTTGCTTTAAATAAACTAAATATACCAAAACCGGTCGACTGTGTCTTTTCAGTGGCCAGGTGAGTTTTTGATTAAACTTAAACTTTTAAGAAATTTGTTGTCCATTTACTTTTGCTTATCACTGAAATTGCCAGTAATAGGTAGGTACATTATTCAGAAGAAGTATGTCACATCTCTTTTAAAAGTAATTTATTGACTTAACTATATAAATAATGTTTCAGAAGCTATAGTTTACGCTGGCGTTACGAAAATGGAAATGTATTTCCCTTGAATTTTCATGTTTTCAATCGGCCTAGGCGACAGGATTGGAACGGAGAATTAATAGAAACAGGTGCATTTTATGTTTCCAGAAGAACGATATTGGAAAAAGGCTTATTTCAAAATAATAAGTGAGTTTACTAAAACGAATTACAATAAGTTAGTATTTTCTCGGCTTTTGCGGGTTATAGACATAATTAAGTTCCGTCTTAGCGCAATATTGTAATGTCGACAAATAACAGCTCAATCGTCCGCGACCACGAAAACTGTGGAGTATTCGTAACGTCAGAAATATTAAAACGACAATAAAAACGCGAAATTAAAAAGGAGTTTACCCAAACAAATTATGTTTTATATCCCTATTAATCTATATTACTACACTATTTTTGGGTCTGGAATAAATTTTCTCTCATTGACCGTCGTAGATATAATAAAGCAAACCGTTTTCGGTGCACATTGATTCGATTTATTTTACTAATTCGGTGTTTGAGGGTGTTAAAGTGTGTACTGATTGTGGCTTATTAATAATTTAGTTAATCTTTCTAAGAGTTTAACTGTTGGAAAATGAAAAAAGCTACAAGTGGATGGATGTTGTGTTCTATATAACACTCCAAGGAATTGTCAATCTCCTACCATTCTACTTAGGTTTTTTATTTCATTTCTCATAGTTCGAATTCATTCAATTCCATTACATCTTTCTCCTTTTCATCCACTGTTTGTATTATGGATTCGAACATTTTCGACTTTTTCCAGAAATTTGGCTATATAACCTATGTCCCTTTGCTCCGATTTGACACATCTATCTTTTGAGTTTTGACTTGACATTATCTGACAAATTTGTAATTTTAATTTTTTAGGTTAGGTGAAAGATTTTTAAGTATTTTAAGGATAACGTGGTAAAATTTAAAAAAACTTTATGCGAGTAGCAATTTCAAGTTCCGTAGTTTAATATTGCTAATTATTAACAAAGTTACATAAGATGGAAGGTATTGATGATATAGAGCACATAGCTTCGGACCATGATCAACTAATTAGTGTGATTTCCAAATTAGATAAAACTCAGCATATAATAGAGCCCACACGCAACGAGCCCACAAACATCAATTCAGAATTTAATTTGATAAAAAAATCGAATAAATCAATTTTGAAAAATGTTTCTAACATTTTGAGTGATACTGCTTCACATGTAGATATTACGAAAAAATTGCTGAAAAGCCAGGAAGAGTCCAAGGTCCTAAGTAAACCATTAGAAAAACCACAGGTTGAGCGTATAAAGCGAGCGACAGGATATTTGGAAACAAAAAAGAAAGTTGGTCGGTGGGACCCCATTGTTGCTCGCACTCGAACAGTGGATCAGGTTTTCTTTCCTTTGAAAAAAGCAGAAAATAGATTACAGCCAACGCAAGCCTTCATTTCAAAATTAAAAACTAAATCTGAACTAGAACGCGAATTGGAGGCAGTAGATCCACCAGATATTGTTCTAGAAGACGATGAGGAAGAACAGGTGTACCCAATGTCGTATGAAGAAATGGTTGAACACAGGCAACATTTGGCAAAAATACGAGCTCAAGAATCATATAGAGCTGCAAAAGCTAAACGCCAAAGTAAAATCAAGAGCAAGAAATATCATAGGTTAGTATTGTTTCTTTCTCATCTGGTTATTTTACTTTAATTATTATTATTATTTATTAATTTAATAGCTTTATAGCAAATATAAATCATCATCATCATCATCATCATTTCAGCCTGTCTGCTGTCCACTGCTGAACATAGGCCTCTCCAACTGATCTCCAGTGCGGCCGGAAATAAAAAATATAAATATAAATATATATAATAAAAATATAAAAATATAATATATATGCAAATATAAATATAGTAGTACAAATGGTGGAAATATGAATGAAAATGAAATATATTGTAATTATTCTTAGTAGATATTTTTTAAATGTAGTAAACTGTTTCAGTGTGTCTTTCATACCAGCAGGTCTATGTGACTTTCTCCTTTCAGAATTTTGAAGAAAGACAGGCTAAAACAACAGTTAAAAGAGTTTGAAGAATTACAAAAAAGTAATCCAGAGGAGGCCTTAAAGAAATTAGAGGCTCTGGAAAAATCTAGAGCATTAGAAAGACATACACTGCGGCATAAGAACACTGGAAAGTGGGCAAAAAATAAAATGATCAGAGCAAAGTATGATAAAGAGGTATGTAAAAAATTTTATTTATAGTAATTATTAGAAATCACAATGTGGATACTGCAGCTTAAAGTCTCAATTGAATTAGAATAACTGATTGAACTCAGTAATTAGAAATGAAGTTAAAACAAATAATAGTTTTAATAATTTATATTAATAATAATTTATTAGTTCTTACTATATGAACAGACAGTCTTATTCTTGAGAAGATTAATATTCTGAAGAGGATTGTTGGTACAGAGTAATAAACTAAAAATTTTTTTTGTTTATTATTACAGGCTCGGCAAGAAATAGCAGAACAGTTAGCAGTTAGTCGAAGTTTGACACAAAAGACACAAGACCCTGATAGTTCAGATGATGATGCAGAAGATAATGTAGTTATTCCTGATATTGCTTTAGCACAAGACCCGATGAATCCTTGGATGTTGAAACAAAACAATAAGTCTAATGTTGATGCAGAATTTGATTTCGGCTACAAAAAATATTTGAAAGGAAAAATGTTTAAACACAAAGAAGACAGTGGTAGTGAAGATGAAGCAGAAAAAAATAATGATACTACAAAAGCATGTTCTGATGCTGGATTAAATACTTTAAAAAATAAAATTGAGAAAATATTTAACAACAAAAATGAAAGTGCACAAATTGATAAAAACATTGAAGAAGACAACAGTACTGAACAAAATCAATCAGATCTGAATCAACCAATTCAGAACAATTCCAATATTACAAAAAACAAGATTGTTGAAACAGAACAAAAACAAAATGAAAACAAAATGAAGAAAAATAAAGAAACTCTTATTAATAATAAAAAATCCCTTAAAACTAAACTGGTAGCAACATCTTATTGGACTGTTGAACCTGTAGAGAATAAAGATAAAAAGTACACTGAAGGTGTTGGGGGTGCATTTGATAATTTGGAAAGAAACATATCGAAACAAGTTAATATGAAATTAGATATTTTCAGGAGGAAATTAAGAAAGCTTGAACAGCTAACAGCTTCAAAGAGTAAAAAGAAATCCAAAAGAATAGGAAACAGTGAATCATATATACCTGAGAATAATTTGGAGTACTTAAAATTAGCAACTCAAAATAAGAAAGCTATAATTGATGAACAGTTACTAGAAACTACTTCAAAAACTATTCCTACTGAAGAAACAATATCTGACGATATTGTGTCGAGGGTTATGCTACATAACAAGATTCCAACTGAGGAACCTACAAACTCAAATATTGATCCCAGTAAATTTATTGAGGTCAAACCGAAATTTTTAAACTCTGAAATATCTCAACAGGAAACTGAATTGGATGTTTTAGACGATGAACAGGTTGTACCAAAAGTCAATATAGAAGAAGTATTCGAGGAAGATGATGTTGTAGCTAGCTTTAGGCAAGAAAAAGAAGATGAGGCTAATAAAGATAAGCCCGAAGATATTAACTTAACTCTGCCAGGATGGGGAGCGTGGGGAGGAAAAGGAGTGAAAGCACCGAAACGAAAAAAAAATAGATTCATTACTAAATTTGCCCCAAAAACTCCCAGGAGGGATGAGAACAAAGGTGATGTAATCATTAAAGAGTACAAGGATCTAAAATTGGATGCACATAAAGTAAAAGAACTCCCATATCCTTTCAACAGTGTTAAAGAATTCGAGGCCTCACTAAAAGCTCCATTAGGCAACACATTTATACCTGAGACTGCACACCGAAAACTTACACGTCCAAATGTTGTCACTATGGCAGGCGCTATTATAGAACCTATGGATGAAGATGAATTGTTACAAAAGAAGAATCGTATCTTTAAATCATCCAACGTGATACAATTCATAAATAAAGATGGTTGATTATTTTATGTTTTATTTGACATGTATGTATATGATTATGTTCCATTTAATTTTTTAAGTAATATCAAAAATATTTTTTTGTGTGCAATTACAATAAGTAAAATTATAAATGAAACAAAATAAAACAAATATAATAAAAACACCGAGAAGTAAAAAACAAGTTCCATATTATTTTATCATATAAATAATTAAAAACTATGTATGTATTTATTTGTCGGTAATATTTTCTAATATGTTAAATTCCAATTTTAGGTTATTAGATGCAGCTGTTTTTTATTTTCGTTTTTGACAAAATTAAATAATAAAAGGGTTTCTCAAAATTATGATTAATACTATTAAAAATCTAAGGTTTGTTCAATAATATTAAAATAAAACTCAATGATACTGTATATAATAAGTTTTAATGAATGAAAATGAAAAATGAAAAAAAAATTATAAAAATAATAACAATCCATTTTTTTTAAGGCATTTTATGACTTGATAACTAAGACCTTTAGGTCATGTCTTATTTTTATTGATATTGTTGTTTTTATGAAAAATGATAATATGGAGAGAATGAAAGATGATTAATTTGAAACATTAATTAACTGGAATTAAATTAAATAAGACGTCCGGTGCATTCGTATAAAGCGATTGCACCGGTGTTCGAATCCCGCAGGCGGGTACCAATTTTTCTAATACGTATAGTAGCCGGCAAACTTCTTGAGCATTTGTTGACGTAGTGGGGGTAAGTTCGCGCATGGTACACTCACGTGCAAAAACATTACTTACTCTGCGTCATAATGCTATTAAATTATTAAAATGAACATATGTATTTATTTAATATTTATTAGAACATCAACAAAACATATAGGTTATAATAATTGTAATAATTTAATCTTGAGGTAAAATAGATATTCCTTCTATTAAGTCAAAACTAGAGCTGTTGCCAGGTCTTTATTCAGTTGAAGTGAAGCTGGTATTTGTAATTTTTTTTTTCGTTATCATAATCTTGACCATCATCATCATCACCATAGATTATACACTTAATATATTAGAATCATCACTGTTTTCATCACCCGAGTCGCTATCATCGTGATGAGTCGACATAGGGCTCATCGGTGTAGTTTACAACTCGGTCGATTCGGTCTTCTTTTTTGTCTATAATTAATTATTTTTTGAAGATATTCGATTCGTAGTAATCGAATGTTACTTTTTTCAATTACCAGCTTCCGATTATTTTCTGTAATTTTTTTTCATCTAAAGCCTAGCTCTTTCATAATACGTCGTAAGCTTCATTCCGAGCCATTAAAATTTATATCTTCTTTAAAATTTTCGAAGCCTTTCTACGGTACGGAGTTTCGCTGCTTGTTATGTAGTTATTATGATTATATCTTTTTATTACAGATTGAACGAAACTATCCATTCCGGTAACTTTCTTCTTCCCTGATCTTTTCTTACCCGAAGTCTGAAACACGGCGAGCAAGCCAGAGCCTTTAGCTTCCTTAATAATGCACCTAACAGTACTCACTGATGGTTTTGTTACTTCCGAAGTTTGTTTTAATTTTTCCATATCATTCTTCCCCTGTTTTATAATGAAGCAATATACGTCGTACACAATTTTTCTACCCTTTCTTTTGAATACTACACCAGTTTGTCGCGGCATAGTGTATGTTTTATAAAAAATCAACAAACACTCAACAAATACCAATGGCAACAAAGTCCACAAGTAATTATAACAAATAATTAACGATTAATAACGATAGACTTTCCACTGTACGCAAGCGTACTTTTGGGAGCAAGCGGAATGAGGGCGCGGTGCGGGACGCAAGGTTCGACTGATCTACCAATAAAGCGCTCGATACGATTTCCCCTGCCGTCGCGCCTCACCCTCACCACCAAAGTGATCTAAAATTCGGTTCTGCGCAGTCAAGGTCATTTGCTCAAGAAGTTTGCCGGTTACTATACTCAACAAATGTTAACGATTGACTTCCACGGTGAAGGAATAACATCGTGTAATAAAAATGAAACCCGCAAAATTATAATTTGCGTAATTACTGGTGGTAGGACCTCTTGGGAGTCCACACGGGTAGGTACCACCACCCCGCCTATTGCCGCCATAAAGCAGTAATGCGTTTCGGTTCGAAGGGTGGGGTAGCCGTTGTAACTATACTGAGACCTTAGAACTTATATCTCAAGGTGGGTGGCGCATTTACGTTGTGGATGTCTATGGGCTGCAGTAACCACTTAACATCAGGTGGGCTGTGAGCTCGTCCACCCATCTAAGCAATAAAAAAAAAGATGATATGGGATGAAATATAATCTCAGCAAAATGGTGGTCATTTACTGAGATTTTTTCAGTGGACTTTTTGGAGGATCCCAAGAAGTTACGTCCAGCGGCTTTGTTTCATTTTCCCACACTTGTGCACTTTCACAGATATTAAAATTAATTTAAAATTAATTTTTATTTAATTTTTATTATTTTTATTTTATTTTTAATAATTATTATTATATTATAATACTTTGTATTAATTGTATGTATATTTATGGAGATATGTATGTGTATCTGTATGTGTACATATATGTATATGTATTTCACAGGAATGGTACACCGCGCGTAGTTCGTTTCCAAATGATTCTTGTCCACCTGATGGTTGTCTGGAAGAGATCGCTCTTAGCGATAAGACCGCCAATTGTACTTTTTTTGTTTTTCATGTATCGCACTGTTTATTTGTTTTTTGGTGTACAATAAAGAATACTCTCTCTCTCTCTCTCTCTCTAAACAGTTAATAAACCACCGTTATTACACATTTAAACCTAAAGAAACAGTAAATTGACAAAATAAAACAAATCACACAACTTCACTCCTCGCATTCCCGCCAAAAAGTCTTAACAATCCATACCTACATAGATTATACACTTAATATATTAGAGACATACCTACATCAGTGTCATAGATTATATTAATGAAATGATAGAGCCACCGTGTTTATTTTGGTTTATTTCTGTACTCTTTATTTTCTGTCACAGTTGTTCTGTCGTGGAAATGTCTGTCGTAGAAAGTTTGGAGGTGGATTCGTACAGCGATCTTTTAATCGCCAATGCATTAATTTAAGCAAGTAAACAAAATGATAGAGTAATAAAACACCGGTAAGTGTTACGAAATTTGTTGCATTGGTTGCACACCATAATATTAATGGTTTCATTTGTTTTTAATATGTTTAAATTTATTCAAGTGTGATCGGAGTTGATAAAACTTGAAAAAAGGTGATTTGTTGTCCTATTTTATGGACAAACCAAATATATTTAAAGATTTCTTATTTTGGAATATTATTTGGAATTTACACAAACCTTTATGTGGGTAATTTAAAATTAATTTACGTCATTTTGAACAAATTGGGTTTTTTTTCAATTCTGCAACTTCATAAACAATTTTAATACCCTATCCAAAAAAGTTGTGATGTGGGAAATTAACCTTTTTTAAATAATTTAAAATATTAGACAAACCATTGTGTATAACTAGTAGCATGTGTATTCACAGATAATCATAATATTACTTTTAAAAAAGTATGTAACAATTTCTAGATAAAGTAAAAGAAATTTCTGACTTGTTTAATTTTTTTACACATTTTAGATTTTTCAAATGCCTACTTGAATTTTTTTCATTGAATGGAAGACTGAATTATAATATTTTATTTTTTATTTCCAGACAATTATGACAAATACAAATGAAGTAACATTTCAAGAGCTTGAAGCAACTGATGTTGTAAGCATAGATCTTGTACCCGAACGGAAGGGAATTATACTAAAACACTGCGAGTATTATGTCAGCTCAAGGCGTCATGGCACAACTGTGACCAGAAGATACAATGATTTTGTACAACTTTACGATGTGCTATTTGCTAAATATCCTTATCGGTAAATTTCATATCGGTTACTTTATGACAATAAGCAAAGATCACTAAAAAACTTTTTTTTAATTCATTGCTAGAGCAAAGCTGTGTTTCTGTGAAACCGAACAGTAAATGAATATTATCTAAAGAAAGCCTTAAAAAAAGTAAATGTTACTACTTTGAGTCATGCAAGATGAGAAATGCCTCTTTCATGATAACAAGAGATATCTCAATCAAATTGTACACTAGGCTTGCAAACTGGTATGCATGACTTTCCTCGTGGTACAAATAAGTAGGGTCATAAATATCGTAAATAGGTATGCAAGTAATCTCAAAAATATGCACTGCCTTAAGCAAATAAATTTATTCCACTGCTCCATATATTTTTAGTAACAAAAAAAATTATTCTAATGTTTTATAAAAATATAAATTACAGGATCAATTTACACCAAAGTAATGAACAAAAAGGTACCTCCATAATTTAAAAATATTAAAATATATATTATTAAAAAATCTATCTGTGCGGAGATATTGCAAGCCCGCACCGTTCCACTTATATCTACCACAAAGTAGTCATGCATTCCAGTTTGTGCAGTAGAACAGCCATTATAACAGCAAGTGGTCAACGGTATTCATAGTATGATTTCTATGATCACCCTAACTTAAGAATAGCTAGACTGTTGAATTTTTGTAAAAATGTACACTAGTGTATTTTTGGCTGATTAGAAGAACATCAACCTCCAATGTAACAGGAAATCATTGGCAGTAAGCACGAATGATGACAGATTCCACATTCCGTTGAAATTGGTTTGAGTGCCACCCAAAAAACATTATTTAATGCAATGGTGGATGCACCAACTCGACATCTTCTATATTAACTATAATGTGAATAATACAGAAATTATTAAAAAAATTACTGGTTTGCAGGGCTGTATGTCAGCTACCTCCGAAACGTGTGGTGGTTGGGGGCGGAAGTGGACAGTTCTTAGAATCCCGTCGAGCTGCTCTCCAACGTTGGCTATCGTTGGCCGCCTGTCATCCAATATTGGCCCATGACGCTGACTTGCGCACCTTTCTATCTGAGCCGGTCCTGCGGCTGGAGAAACCTAAGCACGACGAATTCGTGCTTGCCGGCACTCAGTGCGATGAACAGGTATTGTAAACTTTAAGTGAGAACTTAATTCACGTGTCTCAGAAACATCTAGAAAACTTTTAGCGTCTATCAATTTTCATTGCGGAGCTTTTGGCGGTTATTGCGAAACACCTAATCTCAGTGTAACGTAACAAGCCATCCTATAATTTCCAAGAACTTGAGGAATAGTCTTGTCTTTTATTTTGTGCGGCTAATAAATAAATAAATGATTCTAATAAAGATATTATGTAATAATAATGATAATAACCGAAGACAAAATTACGCACGGTCTTCTGACCTTTAGTTAAGATTCCCTGGCGGGAATGAACCTGTTCGTCACACGAACCCACGCCCTTCGGCCTATCTCTGTTGGATTCGGCAATATCGTCAACGGCTGCCCCACCCTCCAAACCGTAACGCATTACTGCTTCACGGCAGAAATAGGCAGGGTAGTGGTACCTACCCGTGCGGACTCACAAGACGTCCTACCAGTAATTGCGAATTTTTGCGGATTCGATTTTTATTACACGACTAACCGTACACGCCCGCTTCGTTGGGCATTTAAAATTAGCTTATTTATTGTCATTCTTATTAGGGAGTCCAACACTCATATAAATATTAGTCTATCCATTAAGTACGTGTATTTTCTACATGGATACCAAGTTTCAAGTCAATCGGATGCTTGGTTCAGTAGTTATAACGGAACATACGTAAAGACCACTGTAGATTTATATACATATTAGTATAGATGATATTCCTTGATCTTCGAAGTCATTCATGATTTTTTATTAAGTTCGTATTACATTAGAAGCACTGGCATCGCTCGATACGAACGCATCGCGCGTCTCATTCTTTAGGCCATGACGACTTCGAATGTAATTATTTTCTATTAAAATGGTAGTTTTCGTGAATTCTGCTTGGACGGCAGACGGTGCCATAGTAACAACAAGATGACAGAATCATCAAACAATTTGGAAAAGGACCCCCGTGAAAACCCCCTCCCATCCCTCTGTAGATTTATCTTTATTTAGTGAAATGTTAATTCAATATAACTTTTAGTTAAGGTAAATCTGGATTAAGTGCTTAAGTGTCGTTTATTAAATAGAATTAGAACAATATAACGGTTTTAAAGCGACATCGGTCCCGCAGGCTTAGCATTACGTTAATAATAAGATAAGATAAAATAATAGAGGAAAATAATAATTTTACTTAATATTCATAGCTGAACACTTGGATTTCATGTGAGTAATTCAGTAGAAGATATAGATGCGCTTATGTTGAATATTAATTATTAATTTAAACATATTGTAATATTTATATACATATATATTGTAATATTTAGTGAGCTAAGTCAGTATATCTTTAATACAAATTTATCTGAAAAACGGTTTTCATTTTGTCTTTGTTATTACATATAGGGATTTATTAGATGTATTAGAGGTAGCTTAAACAACTTTTAATGTTTCATTTTCATTTCATTTTATCTATTTATTTTTACAATTAATTTTCACAGACGGACTTGTCCACTTTAATTAGATAAATAAATCATCCAATCATTCTTTGATAGATCAATAAACCTATATTTCCGAAAGGCAAAAATTTGGACTGCTGTAAATTGGGTGTGTAAATGATGTATTAGTGTCAAGAAACGGTCTTCTTCAAACCAGTATGCATGATTACTACTTCACGGCAGATCAGAGATCTGGCGATCGAATTCTCAGTGGATCGCGTTTCCGATCCGGTGGTAGATTCTGCGAAGCACTGCTCTTGCTAGGGCCAGTGTTAGCAACACTCCGGTTTGAGCCCCGAGAGCTCACCTACACAATAGAGTAACGTTGATATAGCCTCTCAAGGCTATCGGTATAGGTAGGAAAAAAGGCGGTAACTAGCAGTATATTCCTCATATGCGTTTTATTTTTATTACACGATAGTTTTTGCGAAGCGACACCTCACGTTCCGAATAGCAATTTTTTTTTCTACCTTTGCTGATAGCCTTGAGAGGCTATTTCAGCTTCGCCCTAACGTGTAGGTGAACTCACGGGGCTCAAACCGGAGAGTTGCTAACACTGACCCTAGCAAGAGCAGTGCTTCGCAGAATCTACCACCGGATCAGCCTTGAGAGGCTATTTCAGCTTCGCCCTAACATGTAGGTGAATTCACGAGGCTCAAACCGGAGGGTTGCTAACACTGACCCTAGCAAGAGCAGTGCTTCGCAGAATCTACCACCGGATCGAAAACGCGACCCACTGAGAAGATCCGGCGAGAAACTCAGTGGGCTGTGTCTATGGGTTAATTCGCTCGTCGAGCCCTTCGTCGCAAGCGACGGGTTCGACGAGGACGGGCTATAAAAACCTATAATAAACGATAAGCTAGTGGGTGAAGCAATAATTTCGCGTCTGTTATTGTAGGAAGAAACACCTCTAGACGAAATGAAGGCGAGGTTTGCGAAGGAGCAGGAACAACTGCGGATCTTGTACTTGGGGATGGATAGACTAGCGCAGATATTCAATAGAGGTCAGTTGAGTGTCTTCCATATCAGTGTTGCCAAACAAAAAACAAAAAAATGATTAATTATATCAAACTTTACTAAAAATTGGGAAATCCACTTTGAACGGTCTGTTTCATAATTTAACTTCTCAGTTGCTGGTGATGTCTTTGTCTGGCCATAAGCTCCATTTACTTATTTTAGACCCAGATTTATTTCCTGTATCGAAACGAATAATAGCTTAAAACAAAAGGATTCGATTCCCAGTGGGCGTGAAAAAAATTTTCACAGCACCCATAACCCAGGGTAAAATCCTAAATAGAATTATTTAAAGATGAAACATCGATATAATTACATTTCTAGTATGCGACCGGTTCGTCTTAGACCAATATATAGGGTATTGGTTCAGCGCGGTCTTTATAAGCGTTTTATAAAATTGTAAGTTCTGTTTTTAGTTAAAATCAGATGCGAAGCAGAAAAATCAGATTTCCGTGAGCTGGGTGCCGCGCTGCAGGCGCTGTCGACGCGGGACGCCGCCGACACCCCGCTCTGGACCCGGCTCAAGCAAGCTTACGGCGACGCGGCACTGTGAGACATATCTTTTTTTTAAATGACGAATAAATAATACCAATAATAAGTGATAGCTTTACACTACAGCGGCTGTGTCTCCCTTCAAACCGAAATGCTTCACGACAGAAATGGCAGGGTGGTGGTGCCTACCCGTGTAGGTTCACAAGACACCGTACCACGAGCTATTACGCAAATTATAACTTATTATACAAAACGTGATTCTTTCATCTTGGAACTCATTCGTGAATTTGTGTTAAGTTCGTATTACATTAGAAAACTTCATTAGAAGCACTGGCACAGTTGATACTAACGAATGGGGGCCTTTAAGCCACGACGGCTTTGTGGCAGAAATATAAACGAATATGTAGCAATAATGGTACAAGAAAAGCTAGTATAATGTTGTATCATATTGTCTACCTAAACTGTGTACTCAATGTTGTGTTATACTGTCTAGGTAAAATGTTTGAGTATTCTTGTATTCCACAACAGTTATATTGTCTCTTTAAGTATTCTTGTATTCCACAACAGCTATACTGTCTCTTTAAGTATTCTTGTATTCCGCAACCGTTTTTGGTTATGGTTACGTGCAGGGTATGTACCGGGGAGATGTTCGACGACGAGTCTGTGGGCAGCGAGGCGGAGGGGCGGGTGTCGCTGGCGCGCGACGCGCTGGCGGGCGGGCGCGAGCTGTGTGCGCGGCTGGGGCGCGGCCTGCACGCCGAGCGCGCCGCCGCCGCCGCGCTCGCGCCGCCCCACGCCGCGCTGCGGAGACGACACCTCTACGCGCTCGCCGCCGTCCTTCAGGTACTGACACTACACCTGTGTGACAATTAATCAGATATTTTCGGAGGATTTCACAGTTTTTCCAAATCGATGATGTGTTACAAAATTTTCATCAAATTAAACCATAAAATATCATAGAAAATCTAGTCGATTCTAGACTGTCATGTGTCAAAGTGAGTGGCGTTGCGAGTTAGAGTATTAAGTGTATTATCTATGGTTAGTTTTTTTTATTGCTTAAATTATGCACCACCGATGCCACTTTGAGATATGAGTTCTAAGGCAGGTCTCAGTATAGTTACAACGGCTACCCCGCCCTTCAAACCGAAACGCATTACTGCTTCACGGCAGAAATAGGCGGGGTGGTGGTATCTACCCGTGCGGATTCACAAGAGTTCTTACCACCAGTAATAAACAGTTTCAAGATATATTGCGTATGTACAAGTTCCGAACAACAACAACAATGTTAGGACTGTCGGTCTACACGGCAATATCACGCGCTCGACGGGAGATTTTTGTTGATCGTTCTAAGAATTTTTTTCCCTACCTATTCACTGGGGGTTTATTCTAGTTACGCCCGAACTTGTGGTTCTAAAGGCTTCGTCAAACAGAACGCGTACTTAGCGCGTGTCAGAAAGCTAAACTGTCGGCGCGCTATGATGCCGAAGTGTGTTGTACTACTATGGTAATATACTGCCAAACAGAGCGCCAGTGCTATAAGTACGCAACGCTCTGTTGCGGCGTTAGGACGCTTTGACGTCAGGCGTTGTAATTTTTTACAAATTTTATTTTGGCGTCCGAGTGAATGTTTATTAAAACATTGGATAATGCCCGAAAAATTGATTGAGAATTAGTTAGAAAATACCAATGCTTATACAATGCCGCATCTAAATCACTCGACATCTTAATACTTTTACATTTTTCACACTGCTATCGAAAGGTACTATGATCTTGACTATCTAGTCAATTAGTGTGACATCAAAAGAGCGCGACTTTAAACCGCAGCGCTAAGTACGCGTTCTGTTTGACGAAGCCTTAAGAGTACTCGTGTTGTACTGTACAGGAAGCGTGCGTGTGGCGCGCGTATGCCGCGGCCGCGCTGCAGGCGCTGGGGGGGTTGGCGCGGGCGCGCGGGGCGGGGCATGCGCGGGCCGCCGCCGCCTGGGCGCGCCTCCACGCCGCGCTGCCGCCCGCCGCTTCCGCGCCATACTAAAGGGATTAGTTATTTCGAATAGCATATCCAGGCCCACATTTTTTTTAAGGGATTTAATGACCTGGTAATTAAGACCTTTAGGTCAAGTCTTATTTTAATGAAAATATGAAACATGGCATGCAATGAAATCAGATGAGATAAAATGAGATGATATGGGATGAAATATAATCTCAGTAAAACGGTGGTCATTTACTGAGACTTTTTCAGTGGATTTTTTGGAGGATCCTGAGAAGTTACGTCCATTGGCTTTGTTTTATTTTCTCACATTCGTGTACTTTCAGAGATACTGAACAGTTAATAAACCAATGTTATTACCCATTCAAACCGGAATAAACACTAAATAGACAGTAAAAAAATCACACAACTTCACTCCTTGCGTTCCCGCCAAAAAATTATGCAGGCTCACAACTACTATACTGACTATAATTAGACCCGCTATAGTTTTAATTTTATAGATGTTATGCTCGTGAGGCGCATAACACCTGCCCACAGCAATGATACTGAAAGACGATCACGACCACTCTGACAAGAGTGATACGACAAAGGAGAGATAGTTATAAAAAAAAAAATCTGTCCATTCGTCCGTAACAACGAAACCACTGTGACGTATTCGAAATATCAAAAATAATAAAGGCGAGACTGAACGGTAAAAATAGTTGTAATTATAAGTATCTACGAATCGCATTAATAAAAGAAAATGCATAATGTTGAATTATTATCTGTGCAGTCACTACTAGTAGCGGGAGATTTTGTTGAATAATTCGTATTAAAATTATAGTCTTAAGAATTTTGAATATAGAATATTAACAAAGAAGATTTTTGCATACAGCCATACAGCCAGTTCCAACTTGCATATGCTTGTGATTTCCAGAATTCAAAGATAATTATTAATATATTTCATTCAGTCAACATTTATGGTAGAATTAGCGCAATGTAAGTTCAATAAATGAACTTAAGAACTAAAAGGTTCACAAAATAAACGTGACGCGCGATTTGTGAGCTAATAAATTAATTTACGCAAAAAAATTTAAAATACATATATGTATATATATATGCATGCGATTAAATATTATAATATATATAATCCGACCCTTATGTGCCTTTTCGCTGTATTTAATTATAATTGTTGGATTTTAGAAAAATATATTTTTGAATAACTTTCTTCTTGGATATGTTCGCAATGTGTTTAGTGTTATAGTGAATCCGTAGGAGATTAGGAGTCTTCAGTTATCGCAGAATATAGTTGAAAAAAAAACTTTAACGTGAAGAAAATATATATGAGAATAACCGAATAAGTTTTCATTCATAATGCAAACAAAACTTGATTTTTGTTACCTAACTACGTATATGACGTATTATGAACACATTCAAATAAAAATAAGTCTAAAATAAATATATTTGTTCAGTCATAATATTATATACCTTAAGACTTTTATATTAGACTTTAGACTTTTATTTCAATAGTTAAAACATTCCATTATTATATAATTGTAAAGTAAATAGGTACGTAATTATGCACAATTAGAATTATTTTTGTTAAATAAGATATGTATTTTAATTTCAAACAAAAATGTTTTTATAAATCTCTAAGCTCACGTATGTTTGCTCAAGTTATTTATTTGTATATACACGGCTGTTAGCGATATATCGAATAGAAATGCAATATTTTTTAAAATAGTAATAATAAATTAAAAATAAGCATTGTCATATCTCGAATAATTAATGATACTCTAGAAACCATTTTGATATTTTTTTTAAATAAATAAATGTGTATAAATTTCTTATACATATAACATATATAAATATAATTGTTTGTCTAAGTGGCGTGCAAAGGAATTCAAAGGATACGCCATCGCGCCATCTTGTATAGAAAAATATGAATTCGCATAAACATGACTATGTATATTATAGATTCGCTTTTTCTGCTTCAAAGCAATAAGGCGTGTTGTTACATTTGCCGTTTACAATATTTTAACTCTAAACAGCGAATAATATGAATGTTTTACATTTTGATATGTTATTTAAATTTTTCAATAATATATTTCGTGTTACAATAAATGAATAAATAAATAAATAAAAAACTTCGATTTTCATTTAACCACCCGATACGCGACTGTTATTGATTACTGTTGTGTTATAATTGTTATTGTAAATAATGCCTTTATTACATCATTGTTTACAAACAGAATCTATTACTAGCCGATTAGGTACTCGGATGAAGATTTTTCAATTGTTAATAAAACCTCCACGTAAATGGACGTTTTAGTTGTGGCATTATATTTGCGTTTCCTTTGCGCGGTCTTCGCGGTAGACCTGTCTCATATTGAGACTTTTGTACAGGAGAATCGTTACTGTTTGAAACAGAGATATCGTCCACTGTACCACATATCAGCGGCCCACGCATGGACGAACCATCCCAGCGCGTTCGTGTATTACAAACGGCAGTACCATATCTTTTACCAATATCATCCGTACAATGGCGCGTGGGGTCCTATAAGTTGGGGCCACGCAGTCAGCGATAATCTTGTCGACTGGACGTTTTATCCACCAGCCCTCATCCCCGGCGAGCTCTACGACAAACACGGATGCTTATCAGGATCCGGAATCGCCCACAACGGGTACCTGGTGCTGTTCTACACTGGAAATGCCGTATCAGACAACGCGACGCTCCAAACGCAAAACGTGGCGATCAGCACAGATGGTATCGTATTTCAGAAGTATATTTACAATCCTGTTGTTCGGGACGGAGCTTTTGGGGCGGAGGACTCGCGAAACCCTAAAGTTTGGAGGTTCAGGAATGTCTGGTACATGCTCCTCACTAACACCCGGGAAGGGGTGGGCCGGCTTCTCCTCTACACGTCCATGGACCTTTTCAATTGGAAATTGAATGGCACTCTCGCACTGTCACTCGGCGACACCGGGTATGCGTGGGAAAGTCCGGATTTGATCGAAATAGATGGTCAGCACGTTTTGATGTTGTGCCTCCAAGGGGTGCCTAGCGATGGATTTCGATTTAAAAATTTGTATCAAACTGGCTATATCGTCACTAATTTCAACTATGTTAATGGCCAGTTTGATGATTTAGAAGTCTCCACGGCAACATTTACGGAACTTGATCATGGACACGATTTTTATGCCCCGAAAACAGTGCTTGCCGTCGACGGCAGAAGACTCCTGATTGGCTGGCTCGGAATGTGGGAGAGCCATTTCAAAGAATCAAAGCACGGATGGGCCAGCATGCTCACCATTGTACGAGAAATGAAGCTGACCCCACAAGGTCGTCTCCAGATGCCTCCTGTTAGGGAAGTAGCTGAATTACGGACCGAAATACTTGAAGACGCGTGGTACAACCCCGGCGAGGCTTTCTATGCAGGGACGAGGACTTTTGAGTTGATAGTCAGCACTGCCAAAGTGTTTTACGATGTCGCCGTCATATTTGAATGGGATGGCGACCAGCAGTACACGGTGGGGTACTCGGCGGATCGAGGTCACATCATAGTAGATCGCGGCGGAGTGGACGGCCTCAGGAGGGCGGACTGGGCTCCAAATGATAAACTAAAACTGCGTATATTCGTCGACTATAGTTCAATAGAGGTTTTCTGTGGTTCCGGAGACGTGGTATTCTCCAGCCGCGTCTACCCAAAGAAGAATATCCGTGTGAAGATATCAGGAGAGTCACAGTTGCACGTCGTCCAGTATAAACTGCGACGCAGCGTCGGATATGATAGCAAATTGTGTAAATACTTGAAAGAGCATGTTCTCGAAAGGGCATAATTTAATAAAAAGGATTATTTTTATCTTCTAAGAGGCTTCTAAGAGTAATTTAAACAAGTATAACTATTCACTCTGTTAACCATTCTTTTGTTAATACTAATAAAATTTTATTCGTCAGAATCGTTTGTTAGTGCAATACTTATTATTACCAGGCTACCGCCGATAATTATACGAATTTATAGTTTGGCAATTTTTATGAAAAACAAAAAGGATGAAATAATTTTATTCTCTTCCTTTATCGTGGAAGTCGTGAACACGTTTTGCGTATAATTAAAAGTACTTTTACGATTTAATGTCGCTTTTTTTTTAAATTGTGATCATATCGTGATCGCACGAAAACTGTAAACTGTATTCGAGATTTCGGAAGTAATAAAATGATAGAAAAAAAAGCGAAATTAAATCGTAAAATAACTTTTAATTACGTCGACTACTCGCGAAAACCGAAGGAGATATTATTAAATATCTATTATGTATTGATTTTCTTATTGGACAATCGAAACAACATATCTACGAGTTAATGCGAGTTTTTTAACGTTCTCGATAGCGTAAAAGTTAGTTCATATTTGTATGGAATGGGATCGTTTGCGACGTTTGCCGCTAGGGGCGCTGTTCCAACTGCATACAAAATTGGGTTAACTTTTACGCTATCGAGAACGTTAAGAAACTCGCGCTAAGCACACTGAACTCTCAAGGTGGGTGGCGCCACTCGTGTAGTATATATAGTCTATGGACTCAGGAAACCACTTAACACTAATGAATTCTTTAATAGATTTGCTCATAATACTATCAGTGAAATATGTTTGATGGCGGTCGTAGTATGCTGATTTATTTATTTATTGCTTAGACGAGCTCACGGCCCACCTGATATTAAGTGGTTACTGGAGCCCATACACATATTTACAAGGTAAATGCCGCGAACTACCTTGATATAATAGTTTTAAGGTTTCAGTGTTACAGTATGATGGCTGCCCCCCTCCCCTTCAAACTGAAACGCATAACTGCAACGTACGAATACACCGGACGACTTAGCCTATAGGCCACGATGAATTAAAAAAAAAAGTGAACGCTTCACGATTTTGTGTGTCATCCTTATGTACGGGCCATGCTAATCTTCTCTGTATCGCTCCAATTTTATTATATGTACTGCCGAAGCAATAACAGTGAATGGTCAGAGAACGCTGTTTTTCCTCCGGTGATTTACTGATGTCAGTTTTTAGGGTACGCGTAACGAAGGTATTTTGCTATTGTTAGACCAAAATCACACACAACCCAGGAGATCAGATCACCAATAAAAACTTAAATGTTGAGCACTGTAGTAAGGGACGCCATGATAAAGTTAATTGAATTGAGTTTTGTAAAAAGAACCGGACGTAAAACAATAATAGATTCGAAAACAGATTTCCCAAGGGTGCGCCCACGTAAGTTGTTATATTAGAAGAGATTGAGTGGCCGAGTGGGTTTGTTAAAGAGCGGTCTCATGCATGCCGCATTGAAAATAAACATAGGTTTTTTTCAATGAAATAAAAATAAAAAATTTATTAAGGCTGTTTACAAAAATGTTGAAATAAGTAAAATAAAACACTTTTTTGCCTTCCTATCTGCGAGTAACTTCGAGGGGCCTTGTTTGGTGGTTGACTTCACGGGGCTCAGCTTGCAGGGATTTACTATTATCTGTCCTAGCAAGAGCAGTGCTTCATTGAATCTACCACTGGATCGGAATCGCGAAGCACTCAGAATATTCGGCTTTAAGCTCCGTGGATTAAGTTTTTTAAGTACGTCGAACTCTTTGACAACGAGGACTTTCAACAAGTGCGGTGACCAGTGCTTGAAGTGCCTAAAAGTAGCTAGAGTGGATTCGGAGGATCCGATAAAACATGTTTCTGATGACGGTTTTGCGTTGCTTCGTTGCCTGGGACGGAAATGTAGAAAAAGTCACAAGTTGCAGCTTAAGCACTAGAGGGATGGTACTTTTTCCCGAAAATGATCAATTCAAAATCGATTTTTCTCAAAATGGTTGACGTTTTACATAAATGAAAAACATGATCGCAAGGATCAATCAATTAGATGCAAATGATATACTATATCAACCAACTAGTCGTCAACCACAAATTATTATCGCACAAAAATATATTGAAGTGAAAACTTCTTTAGAATCGTTGTGATTTCAAACCGGATGCAACGGAAAAAACGACAGGTAAGAGACACAAATACAAAAATGTGTAGGATGAAGCCAGCAAAGAATGAGACAGAAATATACATACTATTTAATACAGCGCCATCTGTGAGATTTTTTAATACTAACGTGTGTATGAAAATTCTTGTAGTGAATTTTAATTTAGGATTATACGTGAAATTAAAATATCAATTCACAGAGGGCGCTACCTTACAATTATTTACTAATGACAAAATTTTACATATACTTAAGACGTTTAGGATAATTGTATTTTAATTTTGAAAGGTTTCACTTCTACCACGTGTGAATTGCACACATGTTTTTTTATGTAATACATATTTTATCTGCAGATATAAAACGGAAAGAACTCAAGTCGCACCATTACCGAATTTTATTTACTGGAGGAAGGTAATTTTTATTTTTATTTACACGTGTTTATAAAATGGTGTTAAAATAATTTAGTGAAAATTATTTTAAATTATATTATCGTTAAGATTTTAATGAATGGGATAAAAATTAATATCACTTTTATCTTCTATATTTTTATATTAAATGAACATTGATTTAAAATCGAAAATTTTTTGTCAAACGAATACGTCGATTGAGCGACCCAGATCGCGTCCCTACTTGATAGTTGACGGACATTATGACATACGGATTTCATGTCACAATTTCAGAGTTCAGGCTCAGTTCAAGTCAGTTCAGTTGAAACTGCCACGAAGGGCGAAACTTTGAAAGTGGTAGTGGCAGTATACAAAAACTTTTAAATTAACACTTAACTTTATGAAACTTTGAGTAGTACAAAATTTGAGTAAAATAACATTAATTTCAGAAATTAAATTCATAGTAAAGTAATTTAATCACTCACTAACATGGCTAAATTGTTATATTTGTTTTTGATGTTGTGTTTCGCTTTCGGAAACTCGGATAAAGGCGACCTCAAGTTCTACCAAGAAAAAGTAAGCATAATTTTAATAATTTTGATATATATCTAACACTAGTTAAATTTTGTACTTTTACTTGTGAAGGCCATAAATCATTTGAAAAAGACCAACAAAGAAAAATGTTTTTTTATCATAAATTTACATTGATCTTTTTACTTAGATATTTATAAGCTTTTTAAATTATCTTGAATATGAGATAAGCTAGTATTTAAGTTGATATACCCTCGAATATGAATAACAGCTGTTATACCAAGAATTAAAACAAAACATGAATATGGTCTTTATATATTAACAATATTGTCATTAATATTTTAATTTATTAAGTGAATTTTCACTAGCTATTAGTTACTGACAAACCAAACTAATTAACACAATATTCAAATGTCTACACATAAAATCTTAGTCATCTGTTACCAAGAACACTGAAGTGTTAAAAATTATAGAACTAATCAAATGAAAATAGTATGCAAATACAGGATTAAACAGTGAAGGTAGTTTCGTAGCCACTTAAAAAATAAAGACAAAACTATTGAAGTCATCATTAAAATGCTTGACATACCAAATATAGACAGTATAAATAAAACATGATAGGTATATCAATATGTATGCAAATTATTAATTAATTTGTTCCGTTGTACTTTTAGCGCATAATAATATGCTATTGTTCATTTAAAAAATATTTTCAATTGTATGAAACAATATTATTGTGCCCAGTGATTTTTATATATTAATAAAAACAAACTACAACTCAATCAACTACCTATTAATATAGTCTTATAAAAATATCCAATACGAACATATAATTCTATAATATAAAAAGGATAGTACAACAACATATCGACAGTTGAAAGTCTTTAGGTTTAAGCGACATTTCACATAATACGCTACATTAATCTTTGTAATTAAATGTGCATTTTATTTGGTATTAGCATCAACAGTTGGATATTTTTAATTGAAATTCAATTAAGTTTGCTCCTTGAAATAGCTAAAGAAGTTTTTTTTGGTTATGATATTTTCTCCTAATTTTAAACTTTAAATGGCTCTCTGTAATATCGAAAAAATATTGCTTAAACCAAATACCCTTTTACCCCTCTATATGATATAGTAGGGGAGCCCACTATGCTAAATGGGGATGTACTTGAGCGTCATAGATACTGATTGAGTTGCAAAGCTTTGATGATAATCTATATATATATAAAATGAATTGCTGTTCATTAGTTGCGCTAAAACTCGAAAACGGCTGGACCGATTTGGCTAATTTTGGTCTTGAATTATTTGTCGAAGTCCAGAGAAGGTTTAAAAGGTAGATAAATATGAAAATTCTCCAAATTAAATAAAGTTTAGGTCTTTTATTTATCGATTGAGGCACTACGAAGTCTGGCGGGTCAGCTAGTAAGAAAAAAATATGACATAGTGTATACCTTTTCATACGTGGGGGAAGCAGCTATAGATTTCCTAATTTGTAAAAAAAACTGTTGGATGGACATACTCGAGCGCGTCAAATATTGATAACATAAATATCCTACGTTTTAATAATGTGTGTATGTTAATCTGATCGTTTGCAATGATGGGGGTCTGTGACACATGTAAGGGTTGAAAATGAAAAAAAAACAAAATTAATCGAGCGCGTTTTATTAGGGGATCTTAAGTGAACCATAAAGATCTCATGCAATAATCTGACGATTTCGATGTGACGCAAGCTCGCCCCGTTATTATGATATAAAAAAAATATATATTCGCAATTTTGAAATACTCAAGCGCGTCAGAATAAGATATATATATGTTTCATCTTTATGTCGTAGACGTGCTGTCTCATAATGCGACGATTATCTAAAGAGATTTGCATAATCTGACAAAAAAAAAATTTTTTTTAAATCGTTGAGCCTAATTAATTGAAAAGCTCAGGAAATAGCTTGCAAGTAAAAAGTTTATGTTTTTTAAGTAAAATCCTTATTCCATTCCATTATTTGCAAGAAAATAATTTAAAAAAACATGCTCAAAAAAACGCGGAGAGGGGAATATAAGCATTACGACGCAGCTGCACAAATTCAACTTTAACGACGAATTTTTGTTATTTCAGCTTGTGGTAATCGTCAGATTATATATTTTACGTTTTTCTTCAATCATTTCCTTCAAAATAAAAGAAAATTGAGCCACGCTCGAGAATGTCCACATGACGTTTGTTTTTTACAACTTTGTAGCCCTCCCCTTTCTTTACGTCACTCTCAAATTGTCAGATTAGTGGAATATACACTTTTTAGCATGTAATAACTCACCCTACCTTAATCTGACGCGCTCGAGAATTTCAGATGATCAATTTTTTTTTACTAATCTGATCCTTTATCCTGGACGCGCGGCCTTATTTATGAGGTTCATATTTGGTGGAGGTACTTAACCGGGTACAAGGTATCTCCCTGTATATTTATCTGCCGCGCTTTAGTAAATCCCGAAATCCCCGCTTGGGCTCCCCTACTAATACGTATTGTATTATATGCATGTGCATAAACTTAATTGTGTACACCAGCTCTGTATTTACTCTATAGCGTGCTAATCTACTGATCGAAAAGAGTTATAGGGTACGATTCAATTAACTCAATCAAGTGCCGATTTTCAGAATTTCCACGAACCGCACGATTTTACCGACGACGACATAAAAGCATACGCCAACCTGTCCGATTTGGATCACTTTAAGGCTGTACTTAACGAGATATTAATACCGCGAGTGGTCGGTACACCGAATCACGAGAAAGTCGGAAATTACATAGCCAACGAGATGCGGACCATGGGCTGGTCAGTGACCGAAAACGTGTTTCCCGATCATACGCCGGTTTTTGGAACGTTGAATTTTAAGAATATTATCGCTGAATTGAATCCTAATGCCGACAGATACTTGGTATTGGCATGTCATTATGACAGTAAATATACAAGGGAACACGTTTTTGTTGGTGAGTGTTTTATATTGCTTATGCAATATTGTTAATGCTATCAGACATGTTACGCTCATCCTCAGGGGGCTTATAGACAGAATAACATAACCCAGCCAGCAATACCCAGTCTGGGAGACGAGCTATGAATGCTTTCGGCAAAAAGTCCTACGTATCATCTGCTCACTCGATCATCTGCTCACTCGATCATCTGCTCACTCGATCATCTGCTCACTCGATCTCGTGTGAGTCCAGCATCGATAATGACGGAAATTAATCCATATTTGCCGATTTAATTTTGTTAAACGATGTATCTTTTTAGCATGTGGTACGGCGTAAGCCCTCACGCGTAGGTAGCGCCATCTTGCCTATTTCTACCGTGAAGTGGACGGATAGAAAGTACGGTGCTAACAATGGAACAACTGTTAAACGACATATTATTAAATTTTAATATAGTATTTTTTTTAAACAATAATACCTTTAAATTTTGATAAGGTGCAACTGACTCCGCGGTGCCCTGCGCCATGCTCTTGAACCTGGCCAAGGTGATGAAAAAACAGCTGGAGAGGCTGAAGGATGCCAACCTCAGTCTCATGTTCATATTCTTCGACGGTGAGGAGGCCTTCCGGCAGTGGGGCCCCACTGACTCCATCTACGGCGCCAGGCATTTGGCCAAGAAATGGCACGAAACTCCGTACAGGGATGGCGCTAATAACTTGCAGAGAATGGTACGTACCGAAATTTCCAAGTCCTGACGGATTAATCAGATCCAATAAACCTTGCATTAGACGCCTTCCCTTCTAATACTAGGAGTAGAGACCCCGGTAACCGTACTCGTCGAACTCCGCATTGAGTTGAGTTTCTCGCCGGATCTTCTCAGCCGCGATTCCGATCCGGTAGTAGATTCATTCGCGAAGCAGCTACTCTTGAGTTGTTAGATCTCCCTTGGAGGCGCTCGTGTAGCTGTTAGCAAATCCCGCCCCTTCTGACTGAGCCCTTGCTCGCCCACCTGTCCTTGTGAAACTTGAAAGGCCTCAGGGCCACTAGTAAACTCCCAATCATAAAAAAAAACCTATTTCTCAATGCCCATAACTTAATTAAAGTAACTTAAAATTTTCAAAACATGCTTGCGTCTTTAAATGTTTAATTCAAATCAGATAATAATGACCCAATAATGAATGATATACCTCGTAAGATTAACTTTTTAAAAATGTTATTCTAGTAATAAAATTAAATATGTAGTAGTTTAAATAATAGGTTTTTATTTCGATTTGTTCGTTCAAACAGTAAATCCGTATTATTAGACCTCATTTTTTTACATTTTTCATTTACCAAGCTTATCTTTGTAATTAAAAGAAATTATAATTGAGAAATGTAATTTTAAACCAAACATGCAAACGATAAATAGGTATTTTAAAATTATCCTCTTGTAATGAGACATTCTTAAAGTGTATTGGCATTAAATATTTGTTTACTTATTATTACGTATAACGTTGCAATAACTTTTTAATGACGGCATCTTTCTTTTTAAAACTATATCTTCTTTTTGGTCACAATAATAAAATCGTAGATAACAAAGCGAAGAATTCACCCTGTTTTAGGAGCACCATGAGAGTTGTTTTGCTGTTATATTTTTATTCGAACAAATTCAAAACAATCAGTGTCGTGACCTTTTCATTGGGCCTATCATAATATGTACGTTTGAAATAATGAAAACCCAGATACTTTATCTGCGTTATAGTTTTCGATGGGCGATAAAAAATTCCGAGAAAATTGCTCATATGCATTAAGGAAGATTTTGTTTGTTAATCAGTCGGTTTTTTCGAACTGCAATTAAATTGATTTTCCTTTCTTAACCGAGAGAGGCGTCAAAGCAAATACGTTTCACTCAAAAAACATCGACAGTCAGTGATATTCGTGACATTCTTTTGTCGTGTATGAATTTTGAGAAGATTTGGATTGCCTGTCTGGAATGTCTAGCTTTGCCTTCTTTTGTTTTTAACCCTTAGGATTAAGTAGATTCATTCTCAGTATCTTCGGATTCGTCTTTAACAGAGTCTACTACTAGATATTCCGACGCCTTAGTAATAGAAATCGACATAATTAGTTCAGTTGACCACCATCCGTCACCGTTCTAGCCTATAGACACAATCCACTGAGTTTCTCGCCAAATCTTCACAGTGAGTCGCGATTCTGATCCGTCGCTAGATTTAACCAAACATTGCCTTTGCTTGGGCTAGTGTTAACAAGTCCTCCGAAGTGGAGACGCCATAAGCTCAACTACCAATCCGCGCGATGCTATAATGGCCCCTTAAGCTATCAACGATGACAGAGGTTTTTTTTTCAAAAAATATTCTGTTTCAAGTACCCAATACATGATAACTCGTTTGAAAAGTACACAATAAAACCTTGGGGCTTGGCTCCAACTTAGTATCTTTGTTAATGATTAGTATTCGAAAATCGCGCTCTTAGTCTAAATTTTAAATTGGGATTTTTTTGTTTGTATTTTGACGGGTTTTGTTTGCATTCGTATCTAGCGATGTTCAAATCCCGCAGGCGGGTACCTATTTTTCTAATGAAAAACACTTAACAAATGTTCATGATTGAATTCCACGGTGAAAATAAAAATCACACCCGCAAAATTATAATTTGCGTAATTACTGGTGGTAGGACCTCTTGTGAGTCCGCGCGGGTTGGTACTACCACCCTGCCTATTTCTGCCGTGAAGCAATAATGCATTTCAGTTTGAAGGGTGGGGTAGCCGTTGTAACTATACTTGAGACCTTAGAACTTGTATCTCAATGTGGGTGGCGGCATTTACGTTGTAGATGTCTATGAGTTCCACTAACTGTGAGCTCGTCCACCCATCTAAGCAATAATTTAAAAAAAGAATGGTCCGTTAGATTAGCAACGTTTAAATATCTGTCTGTTATTCGTTTTTAACATTGTTTTAGGACGTTCTGGTACTGCTGGATCTCCTCGGAGCACCGGATCCGGTGTTCTTCAGTTATTTCCAATCGACGGAGAAGTGGTACGTCCGTCTCGCCTCCGCCGAACAGCGCTTAGCCGAATTAGGAATGTTCGATGCGTACACGAGAGGGAAATCGGAGCAGACCTACTTCAGGTTGATGAGTTCGGGGGCGGTCATCGAGGACGATCACATTCCATTCATGAGACGAAGTAAGCGACTTCTATTTTATTATTTTTAATACGCTTTTATTAGCTTCAGACGTATGTATGTTGGTATGTAACGGAATCTTTAAACAGCGGTAGGCAGCGGCTTGGCTCTGCCCCTGGCATTGCTGAAGTCCATGGGCGACGGTAACCACTCACCATCAGGTAGGCTGTATGCTCGTCTGCCTACAAGGGCAATAAAAAACTAATAAAAAAAACATGATTTTGACCCCCCTTCAAAACTTCGGATTAACGAAATTTGGAAAATTGAAAAGAAATATGTAGTTAAGGACTGATGTCTATTCAATTACAAAAAAAAAAAAATTGAAATTCTACTAAAAAATTAAAAATAAATAATAGTTTTATTATTAAATACTATTTTTAGTGTTTATCAATTGTGTGCTCGTAATCGTATATAATAAACAGTTTACAAATAATATCCAGAAGCGTTAATAACGCTGCCACTATCATAAGCCAAATTAATAAAAACAAAAAATAATAGTTTATAAAAACTAACCAAATACGCTTTTATAGAAAATCAATATAAAAAATAGAAAATAAATTTTATTAATTTTTAATTAAAAAAAACCGTGCGGTGCATGGTATCATCAGTTATAAATATTTTATGAACAGTTAAGAGTAAAAAGGTTATTTTTATAATATCCTGAAAAGCACGATTGTTTTACAATAAAATCATTTTTTCTTACATTAATTTTAATGCAAATTTCTTAAAATTCTTCTATTTTTTAGGTGGATTTTCTATAAAAGCGTAATTTGTTAGTTTTTTTAAACTATTATTTATTATTAGTTAAGTAGATGAGATCAGGGCCGATATGGAACAACAATAGCCTGGGCGGCACCACCGATCTTGGAACAAAAGGAGGAACTCTTTAACCCTTTGACTGCCATGTAGGTTTTTTTTTATTTGCTTAGATGGGTGGACGAGCTCACAGCCCACCTGGTGTTAAGTGATTACTGGAACCTATAGACATTTACAACGTAAATGCGCCACCCACCTTGAGATATAAGTTCTAAGATCTCAGTATAGTTCTTAGTATATAGGGTCACCGGTACCCTGCATGGCGCACTCTTCAGGGATACCTGCTCTGTGGCTAAAGTGGCGAAATATCTAGTAGACTCTGAGAAAGACGAATCCGAATATACTGAGAATGAAATAATTTCTAAGAGACCTTAAAAGTCTAAAATTGTAAGTTCCACTTCGTGATTTTACCCTTCAGTAAATAGAGTCTGAAAGACTGTTATCACTGCATTGGCTTATGTTTTATTATTTATCGATCACTAGCTGACCCGGCAGACTTCGTAGTGCCTCAATCGATAAATAAAAGACCTAAACTTTTGTATAACATAAACTTAAAACAAACAAAAGGAATTTGTCCGACGGGGGAGGGGACATCAAAGGAAAAACAAAACTGTTATTTTTATTTAATTTCGAGCATTTTATATTTATCTACCTTTTAAACCTTTTCTGGAGTTCCACAAATAATATTCAAGACCAAAATTAGCCAAATCGCTCCAGCCGTTCTCGAGTTTTAGCGAGACTAACGAACAGCAATTCATTTTTATATACATAAAAGATTTAATTAAATACAATAGAAGGCAAAAGTAAGGAAATCTGGGGGCTTAGTAACAGAAATTTACATAATTACTTGAGTGCGCTACGTGGGGCACTGGTGTCCTACACGGCGCTCAATGTGTTAATTGTATTGTATTGGCCGGTCCATCGTTCAATCTTGAACTCACCAGTGCTTCGCGATATTAATACAGAGGATGGCGTTATCCAGTCGTGCAGGTATCAGAATACGCCCCAATATCAGGAATTGCGACATTTCTGCACGGGTAGGTACCACCACCCTGCCTATTTCTGCCGTGAAGCAGTAATGCGTTTCGATTAGAAGGGTAGGGCAGCCATCGCACTGGAAAAACAGAGAGTAACTCATGTCCCAAGGTATTTACTCCGGTAACCATATAACACCAGGAGGGCCGTGAGCTCGTCCACACATTTTAGCAAAATGTCTATATGTATATATCGAGGGGTGAAAGGGTATTTGGTATAAGCTATATTTTTGCAACTTTACGGGAGAGCCATTCAAAGATTACAATTTGGAAAAAATTATATAAAAAAAAAACGTCTTTACCTATTTGAAGGGGTTATACTTAATTGAAGTTCAATTAAAAACATCGAATTGTTGACGCTAATACCAAATAAAACAGACCCTTAATTAGAAAGGTAAATGTCGCAAAAACTCTTTTCTCCCCCTCGATATACCTAGTCAGGTCATAAATTCTGTCACATGTTTAATGTAAAATAATTGAAACAAGTTTATTCATTATGTAACCATTCATATACCAAAATGAACTTAACAAAACATAGATTCATATGACACTAAAGTTTATTCAAAATGACCTCCGTGATTTTGAATACAGGCCTTCAATCTGCGCGGCCAGTCGTCTATCGCAGCACGAACGAGGTCCATGTCAATATCGGCGGCTGCCTTAATCAAGGATGTCTTGAGTGACTCCAAATTGGGATGAGGCTTTGAGCACGCCTTTTCCTCCAAGTGTTGCCATATCTTGTAATCTAACGGATTCAAATCTGGACTGGAGGAGGGCCAGTCTTCGTGCCGGATGAAGTCGATTTTACGCGCCGCCAGCCAGTCTTGTGTGCTCTTCGCTCTATGAGCTGACGCCGAATCTTGTTGGAATACCCAGTGCCTGTTATTGAACATGGTATGAGAAACAGGTTCCACAAGGTTCGTCAGGACTGTATTTTGATACACAACTGCATTCGTTTTTACACCTTTCTCACAAAAATGTAACTCTGTTAAGCCCCAATAAGAAACTCCCAACCATACCATGAGCGAGGATGGAAAATGACCTCGTTGGACACGCGGAATACGGTTGCTCGCTTCTTCACTACTGTGTGCGTACACCTTATCATTTTGTTTGTTGTAGCTCTCTTCTACAGTAAAAATTTTTTCATCCGAAAAAAGAATTTCCCTATATTTTTTTCCCGCGTACCGCTTCAACAAAGCGCGGCATCTCTTCAGTCTCAGGTCCATTAGACGAGCATTCAAACGATGTCCTGTTTTTCTTCGATATGCCCGAAGCCCTAAGTCTTCATTTAACACCCTTTTCACCGTGGTTCTGCTTAACCCCATCTGAAGGGCCAACGGTTTCTGCTTACGTTTGGGATTTCTTTGAATTCGCGCCTTCACAGCTTTTATCACTGCTGGAGTCCTAACAGACCGAGGGCAACCACTTCTTGACCTGTCATCTACACTAGAGTCTTCATTGTATCGTTTGATGGTACGATAAATGAATCTTTTGGTTATATTCAAATTTTTCAGTATGTTAAAAATTTGAATTGGTGCGTAACCGCAACGATGCAACGCAATAATTGCAACACGGTCTTCTTTAAGCGTCCACTCCATATTTAAAAATGAGTAAAATTCTAAAAGTATACATTTTTATTTTTATGAACAATTCGAAATTCGAATTCAATAAACTTTTTTGTGGCCAGCATTCTAAAAGAAAAGTTTTTACTGTGTGACAATACTTATGACCTGACTAGTTATAAATAAAATATATGGTTTGTATTATTTGTTCATCATATCATATTTTTCCTTCATCGTGAAAGTGGTTTCATCATTTATATTTTGAGAGATACCACCAGTATTTTACCATATAAATATTGCGAAAGAGGGTATACTTAGTCTGGCCATAAATACTGTTACAATTAAAAATAAAAAAAAATTCTATTGCAAATAACATTTATTATTTTTACAGTGTGTTAGTTTAATACATAAATATAAAACAATTTAACATATAATAACAATACATTCCTTTAAACGTTGAAGCCAGTTATCAATAGAAGCACGCACTCTTTCCATGGGAAAATTTTTCACTGCCAATCGTACGGATTGTTTTAGGGACTCCAAATTATCATGGCGTTTAGAGCAAGCCGTACTCTCTAAAACTGACCATAAATCATAATTCAGCGGATTAAGATCGAGACTAGACGACGACCAGTCTTCAGCTCTGATGAAGTCCGAAAGGTTCGTTTCCAACGAAAACTGCGTAGACCGAGCTTTATGACCTGGCGCCGAGTCTTGCTGGAAGGACCATTCTTGATTATTGAACATGGTGTTGTTAAGGGGCTTCACTACCTCCTCAAGAATGGTATCTTGATACACTTGTGCCGATGTTTTGATAACTTTTTCACAAAAGTAGGGCTCAGTCACTCCTTCATAGCTAATACCCCACCAAAACATCACTGAAGTCGGATAGTGCCCACGTTGCACTCTGTCTAATTGGGAAGCTTCCTTAGAGCTTTGAGCATAAATACGGTCATTTTGTTTGTTAAATTGTTGCTCAATTATGAAAAAATTCTCATCCGTAAACAAAAATTTTCTATGACCTCCCTTTGCGTACCGCTTCAGTAGTTGTTTCGATTTTACCACCCTATTCTCTTTTAAAGTACCAGTTAAGAAATGACCAGTACTTCTCTTATAGGCTGCAAGTCCTAAGTCATCTTTTAAATTACGCGACATGGTTCTAGGTGCTATCTTCATATCCCGAGATAAAATCTTTTGCTTTCGGACAGGATTTCTTCGAATTCTTTCCCTTACTGCTTTGACCACCTTTTTCGTACGAACACTACGTGGACGGCCAGATTTTTTTCTGTCACAAACAGAGGAGGTCTCATTGCACCTATTAATAGCCCGGTACACAAACAGTTTACTAATACCAAGCGTATGGAGAGTTTTAAAAATTGCATTTGGCTCCATACCTACTTTGTGTAAAATCACAGCGATTCGGTTCTCTTTATCACCCCACTCCATTTTAATATCGCAAAATATTGTACAATGTATTGGCGTCAAAATGAGAAAACTCAATGAGCAATCTTAAAAAAATGACAGATTCCAAATTCAAATGTAATACTTTATTTTTAATTGTAACAGTATTTATGACCAGACTAAGTATACAGTACTAGCCGTAAGTACTCGCCTGCTTCGCTGGGCATTTAAAATTAACATTATTATTTATTGTCATTATTATCAGGGAGTCCAGCACTCATATAAATATTAAGTACATGTATTTTCTACATGGATACCAAGTTTCAAGTCAATCGGATGCATGGTTCAGTAGTTATAACGGAACATCCGTAAAAACAACTGTAGATTTATATATTAGTATAAATAAAGAATGTATTTATAACTAGATCGTTGAGTTTGGAGGTCAAGTTAATTTTTTTTTTCTAATGCATTTTTCCTCCTTTCTTAAATGTTAATTGTGTGTTTGTGTGACCGCGTGACCTCAATCACCTCTCGACTAGTTATCTAGAGGCTAGCGATTGGCGACTGTATACAGCTGAAACAAGACTGTCTAACCGGAGACTGTTTCAGTTGACATATTGACTGCGAAATGGCTAAGTCACTTTATAAAATAGTGTTGGTGGGCCTTCAGAGACGATAACAGTTTTCTTTATTTTTTATATAATTTTTTGTTACTATCTTTTGTTGCACAATGGAGTGACATATTCACTAAGTGAATAATCTCCTTAAAACATATTGACTGCTATGTATGTCACCGGTGTCCTACGTGGCGCGTTTCACTTTGAGAAGGCGGCACGACACGAAAACCCTCTTGTCGTGGCCGCCGGGAATTACATACCCGATCCTATTGACCGAATGGTAAACAGTCGACTTCGCCCTAAACACGTCATTACGGATCCTCTCGATCCACTAATGGTGCTTTTAGATACCACAAGCACCGGTCACCGTGCTTGTCGAACCCGTCGCTTGCGACGAAGGGCTCGGAGAGTAAATTAACCCAGAGACACAGCCCACTGAGTTTCTCGCCGGATCTTCTCAGTTTGTCACGTTTCCAATCCGGTGGTAGATTCTGCGAAGCACTGCTCTTGCTAGGGTCAGTGTTAGCAACACTCCCGGTTTGAGCCCCGTAAGCTCACTTATACGTCAAGGAGAAGCTGAAATAGCCTCTCAAGGCTATCAGCATAGGTAGGAAAAGAAAATCTCTACCGTTTTTATCTAGATAAATTCTGAAAAAGGTACGGTAGATATATTCCGATGTCCTACAACTACCTACATTTTTAGGTTCTGTGACCTGATAAAATGAATTTTCTTTTTTTTTTATTGCTTAGATTGGTGGACGAGCTCAAGGCCAGACTGGGGCTAAGTGATTACCGAAGCCCATAGACTTCTACGTAAATGCCGCCATCCACCTCGAGATATAATATGAATTGTAAGGTCTCAGTTTTAACAGTACGGCTGACCCTCCCTTCAAACCGAAACGCATTACTGCTTCAGGGCAGAAATAGGCAGGGTAGTAGTCTTACCCGTGCGGACTCACAAGACGTCCTACAATCAGTAAAAATTTTTAACACGCCGCGTTTGACCGTGAAGTCTAGTTCCCTCCCATAGATCTTAAGTCAGTACATAAACCTATTAGTAACATATTCATGTATTGATAATTACGTGTTCGGGACAACAGTTAATTTTGTCATTTCGATTTTTTATTGCCCCGATAGCGCGACATTGACGCTGTAATTAAAACAATAATATTAATTAATTACTCCACGAACACGTGTGCAACTTGTTTCCTAATATTCGTTATCTATGGTTTTAGTGCTCTAATAATATTGTGCATTTGTAAACATTGCCACAGATGCAGATAGAATTGCTGAATGCCCGATAAAGACACATAGACAAGTGTTTTTTTTTGATAGGATAGTTCAGAATACGTGTCCGCGCGGCCTAGCTTTCCAGACATATTTGACATACTTAATTGGTCATCAGACTTTTTATTTGAATTAAAAATTATTTCCTGCAAATAAATAATTGAAACAAATTAAAGAATAGTTAATTGAATCATAAATAGTAAAAAATAAACTACACACCTTCGATCAATAGTAGTATTATTGATCGAAGCTACACACAATAAAAAATTTTGACTGACTTGGTGGTGCAGTAGTGATCGCACCCGACTGTGGCGCCGAGGATTGTGGGTTCGATTCCCACATGGGGCAAACATTCGTGTGACAAACAGGTCGGTTTTTAATTTTTATCTGGGTGTTCTTTATCTAGATATGTATATATTTAAATGTATATATAAGTATGTACTATCGAGAAACTTGTTGTTCAGGGTAGGGTCAATGGTAAAATATCTCGTGGACGAAACCCCGTGCGACTCATCAGATGAAAATCCCTATCAAAATCCCACTTAACGAGTGTGTGCGCTCAAGCCTCCGTTCGTAAATTATGGATAAAATCTGTCAAGGCTTTTTTTAACAAGAAATCCACATTCCGCTCTGCCGAGAGTAACCGGCTATGATGATGATGATGATGAAGTATGTAACACAGGTATTCCTAATTTGGGGCCCGATAACCGCGTGTGCTTTGTTCCCAGTTATTATTATTATTATTTTATTTAAAAAAAAAACACTTTACCACGGCTAAAATCTCGTGTTTATTGTTTCCGTTGTTTTGAGTACTTTATAGTTTTCGTGGTCACGGACGATTGATAAGATGAATGAAGATATTAAAATTGAGATTAAACCGTATAAGTAGACGTTTACAAATCGCGGAAACCGAAGAAAATCCTTAATAAAACTATTATTAGACATTCTAAAGCAGTGTTTCGCAACCTTTTTTGTGCCACGTCCCACTGTAACATTTCTAAAATTTTTATATTAATAGAAAACTGAAGTTGAAATTCACAATCACTTTAATACAGATTTTCTTTATTAATTTAATGCGATTGTTCCCCTTAACTATCAAATTGCCCCCTTATGGGGCGTGGGCCCCACGTTGGGAAACACCGTTCTAAAGTCATAGTTTAAACTAGGTTCTTCATTCGCGAAGCAGCTGCTCTTGAGTTGTTATGTCTCCCTTGGAGACGCTCGGGCAGCTGTTAGGAAATTCCCCCCCCCCGGCTGAGCCTTTGCTCGCCCACCTCTTCTTCTTTGTCTCCACCTTATCCCACTAGGTGGGGTCGGCACGCCGAATTTTTCTATTCCATTCTCTTTTATAAGCCGTCACCTCTCTCTCTCTCTCATATCACCATTCACACACTCCATCCATGTCTTCTTTGGACGACCTCTCCCCCTCTACCTTGCACTATAATTTCCATACATCCCCTAGTCGCATGCATTGCTCGCCCATCTGTCCTGGTGAAACTGGAAATGCCTCCGGGGCAACGGTAATCCCCATTCATAAAAAAGTCTAGGTTCCATGAGAATTTATCTTGCTTGTTTATAGTTATGTAGAGCCTATTCCTTACAGTATTTTAGAAGGTCCGTTTCCTACCGCATTTTGAACTGCTTATTTTCTACTGTATTTTAGTACCTTCATTAATAGGGAATAGGGTCTACTTCCCCTACTGTACCTCACATATTACCTTAAAGTTCTTACTCTGATCTGCACTTCGTTTAACATTATGTAACGGAAATTTATCTTTACGATACGTATTGTTATCATTGTCATAGATAAGTTTGCAGATATATAGATTTTACGCTAAATCAATATAATAATAACCCATTGTATAGAGTTATAGAGAGAGTATAAGGTCTTATTTTTAATAGTACAACGGCTGCCCCGCCCTTTAAACCGAAACGCATTACTGCTTCACGGCAGAAATAGGCAGGGTGTTGGTACCTACCCGTGCGGACTCGCATGACGTCCTACCACCAGTAATTACGCAAATTATAATTTTGAGGCCTTAGAACTCATATCTCAAGGAGGGTGGCGCCGTGTGCGGCGACCCTTAATAGCAGGGTTGCGCTGATATTTATATACATTTTTTGTTTGTTTGTTTTAGACGTGGACATCTTGCACGTGATTCCGTCGCCTTTCCCCAGCGTGTGGCACACGGCGGGCGACGACATGACCGCCCTCGACTTCAACACAATAGAGAACCTAAACAAGATATTCAGGGTGTTCGTTGCTGAATACCTCCACGTCACCCCCTAACGGTACGCGAACGATTTCTAACGTATTCAAATTAATAGAAATATTAGTGAACGCAAAACAAAAAAAAAATTGTAACGGTATGATATTTCGTAGCGGACCGTAGAGACAAGGCTAGAAGCACAAACTGTGTTGTCTTGATAATAGATAATATTATATAGACATTTTTATTTTAGTAATTAATTATCGCTTGATTATTGCCTTATATGTAATATGTAACATTAGTAACGCAAAATTGTATAAAACATGTCTTGTTGTGATGTGACTTTTAATAACATATTTATTGACGTACCGTTTTTGTAGGAAAGCAACTTTTTTTTTTAATGATAATGTTCAAATTTTTATATGCTATTTAAACTGACGTTACGTTATTATCGTGACTGGAGCACGACGTCTGGTACTAATTTGTTACCGAGTAACGATAATTTAATTTTTTATAGTATAATGAACGCCCCGTACATTAAAGTAAGTGGTAATAATATCGATGAAACTTTTAAATCATCCTGTATATAGATGGGTGAAAGGCTATTTGGTTTAAGCGACATGTTTGCAATATTACCGGAGAGCAATTACAAGTTTAAAATTTGGAGAAAAAAAATCATAACAAAAGAAACTTCTTCAGCTATTTGAATGGAGTAAACTTAATTGAAATTCAATTAAAAACATCGAACTGTTGATGCTAATCTATACTAATATTATAAAGAGGAAAGATTTGTTTGTTTTGAATAGGCTCTGAAACTATTGAACCGATTTGAAAAATTCTTTCACTGTTTGGAAGCTACACTATTCCCGAGTGACATAGGCTATAATCTTTTTTGAAAAAAATTTGGGATCCTTACTAAAGCTCCAATAATGTAACGCAAGGTGTAAAAAAATTACCTACAATATTCTTTACATCGCGTGCCCTGCGAAAACTCTTGATGATAGAATAAAAAATGTACTATGACTTTGTAGGAAACATTATTATTTACTAAATGTGTCGCGACAGCATATGTCTAACTATTATAGTTATGCCGCAATAAGTATTCTTTTATTAAAAAAAATAAAACAACGTCAAATATCGTTGAAATTTTTGTTAAAGACCCGAGCGGAGCCGGAGCGGGCCGCTAGTATCAGATAAAAAGCACCTTTAATTACAAAGATAAATGTCGCGTGTTAAGCAAAATGTCGCTTAAGCTAAATAGCCTTTCACGATATAATAGAGCTTGGTCAAAAGATTAAGCAAATTTCAATTCATCATCTTATTAACAGTTAATCTTTTGTGCGCGTTATAGCTATATGTAATATTTATTTTAAGAACGATCTAGATTAATTTAGTTCAGATTGCAATTGCGATGGGGGCTGAAGAAAATTTCTTTGCAAAATTTTCTGTTATAAGTTCGGAACTATTTAAAATAAAACACGTGCATTCGCATAGAAGAACATTTTGGCTAGAGAAGCGTCTAAGATCTACCACAGACAAAAGTTGTATCTTTTATTTATTAGGCATAGAAAATGATTTTTATACTAACTACTTTTTTCTAATGTATTGAATGGCACCAATCGATCATAAATTAGTGGACTTTTTCCTATAGGTCTGTACATAATGTTGCCAATTTTATTGATCACATAAAATTATATACTGATTTGAATTATTTTTACGAATCAATCAGCTTAGATTGATATTTATTGATGGCTTTCAAGTGTCATTTTTAAAGCCGATTTTGAAAACGATTGGCAAATGAAAACTCAAAGATCTTTTATATATATTATATTTATCTTAAGATTCAAAAACATTCCCATTGGCGATTTTTTTTTAGTAGATTCTGTGTTCGAATATGTTTCTTTTTTTTAGAGATATTAAACGACTCGTTTCTTCTTCTCTAACTGTTGATAAATGAAAAATGAAAATTCGAAACAAAATGTGTTTTTGGATAACATTTTATATTCAGTTATACAGCGGGCGGATAAGACGTTTATCCATCGAGTTAATAAACGGATGCTTTCAGGGTCCGGTGTCAGGGCCGGGCGGGAACGCGCCCCAGTTCCATAATTTGCTTTACAACTCTGTATTTCAACTAGTGTAATTTGATTGGCTCCTTATGGTAGTAATACGATTAAATGTCATTCCTAAAGTTCGGCTTCGATTTGAGAAGTTACAAAATTACGAGACAATGTTTCGCTTCCTTTTTTTATTTTACAAAAATCGATTCTGCCTTTTATATCGATATGCTCGGAAATATTTACAAACAGACTAAAATCGATTTTACCTTTTAGATCGATTTGCACGAAAATATTTGATTAAATATTTACTACATACAGACTAAAATCGATTTTACCTTTTAGATCGATTTGTACGGGCCAACGATAACCCATAAAATGGTCGATTGAATTTTTAAAAATGGTCCGCGATGATCGCCTTTAATTTATTGTAACTGGAAGTATTAAATGTACTATAATTTTATGGTAAGTTGACGTAAAAAGCTGACTTTTACTACAGGCTTTGAAAATGGTCAAAGCATTTATAATAATACATCAGAAATTGTGAACATCCGACTTTATGACTCTCACGTCGAGCATTGTTCAACTTTATTCCACGTGGCAACTAATAATAATATCGTAGCTTATGTACTTACGCATTATATTAGTCATACATTCCATTCGTTGACTATGTTAGAAACGCCTTTATAATATTATATTTTATTTTAAAAATTTCTAGCAAATAAGAGTTGAATTATATTAATATTTATACCTAAACATTCCTCGCAACTTGTTTTGATCAATGCTTTAAACTATATGAAACTAATATAAAAATAACTGAATTAAATGCGATTTTAAAAATATATGAACGGCAAAACATGTATAATGAGAGATCGCCTTAATCCCAGTTATTAAGAAAGTAACTGTGTGTTCATAAGTGCTCAAGTTTGGCAGCTGATTAATAACAATGATATTGTTATGTAGATTTTTTTCGGCACAAAATCTGCCAAACTGTAACTGCTAAAAATTGGTGAGCAATTTATTTAATTATTTTTTTTAAACGAATGTTAGCTAATGTGAGTTAACATCGTGAGCAACTTGTACCTGGAAAATAGATTTTTAACTATTTTTATATATTTTCAATTTAACTGACTACTTATTGGTAGTATTATAGTTTTATATAGTTATTATATTATATATTGACGCGGTTACAGTTAAACTATAAATTAATTCAACTAGTTTTAGTTATTAAGGGGGAAACATATTTTTTTATATTATTTATTATTATATGTATTATATCTGTAGCGGGTTGGGTACGCTGCTAGTGTTGTCATGTCCACGAGTGACGAAAAGGATATATACGCTTTTTTGCAATTAAAAAGATAATTCAATACTCAAGCGAGGTTTTCCTCAAATTTGGCCTAAATATTATACATTTGATTAGCAAATGCGATTTGGTTGAAAATTTTCATTTGTAAATTAACAAATATGTATTTATATTATGTACAAAAATCCTTTATGGATACTAGTTCGTTTTACGAGACATATTGTTACCTAACAAATAAAACAAAAATATTGTTGATCATAGACAAATTTATTTAACAAAATATATAGATATATAACATTACTTCGAGGGTAGAAAATAAAAGAAAAAAAAAAACGTTGGCTTATTCGTATTTTAAGAAAATTGTTAAATATATTAAATGAATATAAAAGGAAGAAAAAAAAACGTATTTTTATTTCTTTGAAATAAATTATCGCTCATTTTTTTTGAATAATCTATCCGATGATATTTATTAATCTTCCCAGAACATATTATTACGTGAAATTTCACAAGTAGACTTGTTTTTGCATTATTTATTAGTCGTACACTCTATTAGTTATTTAAAAAAATTACAAACGTTAACTATGTACTAGATATTATATTAAATTTATATTCTCAGTCGCACAACACTCAGTCTACGTCAAGGATTTTGTTTATCACGAGCCAGCGACGATATCAGTATAAGGCATAGGGTATTCTTGTCTATTCCAACAATTTCTAGATCTAATTTCAATTTTTGTTGCATATGTTTTTCATTGCGTAATAAAATACAATTTTGTTCAAATACGTCCGTCAAATACATAACATGAGCACTTAGTATACGAACAGTCGAAGTAATTCCGTTTCACACTGCGCCACATACCACAATGAAAACCCAATTGCATTAGTACATCGGTTTTGAAAGTTCGAGAATGGATTGCGTCAGGACTATCCGAGGCGGCTGCAAATACACGATACCTGTGCTTAAGATTGAATTTTCGATTGACATTTAGAGTTGCGCTTCTAAGAATTTGTACCCCGGGTGGGTAGGCACATCTCTCCTATTTATTTTTGCCACAACGTAAGCTTATCCCTATTTATTTTTGCGACAGCGTAATCACAATTTCTGGTGTGAAAGATCAGGCACGTTATGTATTAGGATTTCAACCCAAGATTTCAAAGTTGTGGTTTTCGTTGTAGGCATGGGCTCCGGTAGTGGTTACCGGTTATTAACGCTAGGTGGCCCGAAAGTTTGGCTATTCATTAATAACAACAATAAATCTTGATTACGACCCGAATGATAGTTACTGAAGAAGATTCACAATTGTAATTGGTATTGACATAATTGCGACCAAGTACATTCTGCTATGTACGTATTATACTTCAATTAGAAATAATGCATTCATGGTAATTTATTTCGTAAAAAATAAATTTATTTCATTATCTATATATGCAATAGCAAAAAGAGTTAAGTACAGTTTAATTTTCTCCTCTATTGTTTGTATTTAAAAATCACAAGTGCAGTTCAGTGTTTCCAAGGATTGAAATGTCGTCACGCGTCATTCGACATAATAATCCAGTGTTCTCAAACGTTTTTTGTCACCACACTACTGTTGTAACAATTTCAAATTTTGACAGCACACAAAGGAGAAGATAAGTTTAAACATTGTTTATTTACCTATAATGACACATATAAAGTAGAAAATATTATAATAATAGTATTGAATTTATAATACTGTAAACTTTACAAACAGTATATTAATGAAATGATTAATTACAAGTTAGATAGTTCATTGTAATAATAATTTTAATGGGAAATTGGTGTGAGAAATATAATTTGAGAATCACTGCCCTAACTACTAATAAACAAACGTGAGACAAAATTATTTTCATAAAACTAAATACATAAAATTCAATTACATAATACTAAAAATTGCTTTTTTGTCAAATTGATTTGAAAACGGAAAAACGTCCAATAATTATAATAATTTCCTTAATTTTGGCATTCAGAGATAGCATGTTTTGTAGATAACAAATTAGTAAAAAAAAATATCAAAAACTATGTTAAAATTATTCAACTATGTATTGCATTTTTAATCTACTAACTTAAATGTTATAACATAACGAATTTTACTAACAAATATGATCTTAAAAAATTCTGTACATTATATTTGCTACTCATCAAATTAAAATACATAACCTAATTAAAAGCTATACAAATACTTTATTTCCGTAGTCAAAGGAATGAAAAAAAAAGAAATTGCAAACATTACATTATGTACTTAAATTAATTATACCTTTTAAAAACGCAAGTTTTACTTCATTAATATATCTGTTAATGCATTAATTGATTTATCTAAATCCAAGGATCGAAGTGTGAGGCTAACAGTCGCCATTGTTCGTAATAAAATATGATAATTAAAAAATGCAATAATTGTGTGGGTGAAGATGATGATGAAAAAGAAAGTTGACACTTATTGGTCACGTGGAACCACTCCGAAAATTTTGGTTATTGTTTTTCAGTTTTGGTTTGCTGAATTATATGAATAAAATAATTTATGTGTATATTAGTAATATATTAGTAATTTTGGAAAACTGAAAAACGATTAAAAAAAACATTCGACATTTCTAAAACCATCAATTCAATAAACCATCATCAATAAATAAATAAAAATTATTATTCATCAATCAAGTAAGGATGGCGTGGATGTCCTTTATAGTCTATAAGATATAGTAAAGATTTTTCATAAAATAAAATACCCAATTGACATTAAAAAAAAGTACTGTCACAGAAAATTCTAACTAGTGCAATTTATTGAATGACAGTCCCATTTCATTTCCCACTTCTGTTCACCGATGAAAAGTTTAAAATGTTAATATTTTAAAATACATAAAATCAAACGGAAATATCCTTCAGCTTTGGGTTTACTGTGCACAAGCTTATCTTAATTAATTGTCATTTTTTGGACTATACTATGGTAAAAGTTTGCGCGTTCGAAAACCAGTGCTCAGGAGAGGTTAAAAGAAGAATATCGTCGATTTTATTTTTAGAACTGTTTTTTTTTTATTGACTTAAGCGGGCACAGGACGAGGCACTTGGTTTTAAGCGGTCACAAAAACTATGCGTACAATTTGTGTGCCGCAAAACGACAAATAAAATCTTTAAATCGAATAACAGCTTCTATTGAAACGAGAACTCACTATTGAATCACCGACGATACAGATAGAACAAATATTTTTAAAATAAACTATCCAGCAGCGAGCCTTTGAATTTGTCGTATATTTTATGTTCGTATTCCTTCATTATCGTGTCTATACTTTTGTGACTCTGTGTACTGTCATTTCGATCGTCAACTTCAGATTCTTCTACACTCATTTTATGATCATCAATTACTTCATTATCGTCTTTATTTAATGATACTTTATTTGTAGTATCTACTGTATTTTCTGATACTTTATTTGTATTATCTACCTTATTTAAAAGTAGATTACAACTGTTTTTAGTTTCAGATTCAATATTTTTTATTTGATCATCATTCACTAAATCACTTTCTAAATTTATAATCGCTTGTTTTACATCATTATAATTAATGTTATTAAAACCTATCATTTCATCGAGTTCAAACAGATCTACCGAGTCCATATTATTAACAATCTTATCACACACTTCGGGTACTTTCATTTCGGAACATGGTTCTCTGAACGTTTCAACGTCCATTTTTAATTGATCTCCAGTATCATTAACACCATTTTCACTCTTACTATTATCATTCTTATTTGTTACATCAGCATTATTATGTTTAATATCACTATTTACTTTAATATCAGTATTATCATCATCATCATCTATAATTGCACGTTTAGTACGTTTTATTTTAGTACCAGTTATGTCCTTTCTCTTTCTTGATTGTTTGACCGAAGTACTAGATTTCTAAAAACAACAGAATGGTTTTTAAATTTTCAGCTTAAAGTACGGTGATTTCGGTGAGATTCGTAAATATGTACACATAATCTTACCTTATTAACCGAAAAAGGCATTAAGAAATCCTCACTCCTCTTCAAAAACTCTTCGGTGAAAGCATCGAAGAGTATCGTTTTGGTTACGTAATCAAATGCATCATCATCATTGATTTTGAATTTATCGATTTCTACTTTTTCTTTTGGAAATAACCAACTGTATACCCCAGAGAATAGTTCTAGATTTTTCTGGAAATGCAAAATAAAGACGATTAACAGATTTGTTTATCATACTGTTATAATTTTGACTCACTGGTGTAGTAGTTAGTGGCCCTGACTGTTGCGGAAAGGTCGTGGGTTCGATTCCCACATCGGGCAAACATTCGTCTGATGAACAGGTTTGTTTGCTCTTTGTCTTGCAGAATATTATCAAAAAATTTATTCATTTAAATATATATAAGTCTGTTTATCAGTCTCTGATACCTATATCACAGGGAATCCCTAATCTGTGACTGGATGACCGTGAGTGATTTGTTCCCAGTTTTTTATTTATTTATAGTGATATAATTAAAACTAGTTTTATGGTTTAATCGTGAGGTTTTTTTTTATTATCATTTTATTATTATGTTGGACATTTCAAAGACTACAGTGATTATCCTAAATAAGGTAATGTAGTTTTGATTAGGTCTACGAATCGCGAAAACCGTAGAAAATAAGACACCGATAGCTGGATTGCGGCTAAAAAACTTTATAACATTAACATTTTCATTAAACTGCCTACTAGATGAACAATTTTGCTGAAATGCGACAGTATTTTTTTGTTTTGTATTAGTGCTTTTTTTATTTAATTACATGTATTCTTCAATAATATCTATGCGTGAGTGCTTCCACTATTTATAGTAATCAGCATTATCTACTTAACATTCTTGTAATACTTGTATAATATTAAATTTTTATTAGATTGTTCTCTATTTAGGGTTTTTTATTGTCCTTGTTAGTAGAAAAGTATACACCCCATCTGATGGACTGCAGCGATGCCAATGTCACAGCCAAGCCGCTGCCTACAGCTAACCACCACGACTGTCTAATCCACTACCGCCTCTTGTGAACCATTATTACAAAAATGTTAATTCTTAGACTTAATATGTGACCGTATTCAAGTTGGATCTCGCAGGTATGATTATAAATAACATCAATTTCATTTCAATATTTAATATTATTGAATAAATTAATTTTGTTTTTTTTATTTTTTTTTTATTGCTTAGATGGGTGGGCGAGCTCACGGCCCACCTGGTGGTGGTGGGGGGGTGGTACCTACCCGTGCGGACTCACGAGAGGTCCTACCACCAGTAATTATGCAAATTATAATTTTGCGGGTTTGATTTTTATTACACGATGTTATTCTTTCACCGTGGAAATCAATCGTGAACATTTGTTGAGTACGTATTTCATAAGAAAAATTGGTATCCACCTGAGATTCGAACACCGGTGCATCGCTCAACGCGAATGCACCGGACGTCTTATCTGTTAGGCCACGACGACTTCATAAACGTGTTAAAAATTAATTGAAAAGTTTTCAATTGTTCGATTGGACTTACTTTCATTTCTACGGATGTCATCCATATCTTGAAGTTGCATCTGTATGAAAGCTTCAACATTTCCTTTGTGATGATATCGTTGTCAATTATAATGACACTTCTCTGTCGGCTGGTGAATGCTTGAAGATTCTGCATGGTGTTTATAAAAACAAACTTCTTCTTGTAAGGATTAAAATTCTCAATACACACTTCTGAAAATAATAGAAAACTATATTAGATTAAATTGATGAAGTTCTGTAATTAGATATTTTGATCTATACTAATATTATAAAGAGGAAAGATTTGTTTGTTTGTTTGTTTCGAATAGGCTCCGAAACTACTGGACCGATTTGAAAAATTCTTTTTCCATTAGAAGCCGACATTGTCCCTGATGAACATAGGCTACTTTTTTTTTTTTTTTTTTATTTTTTTTTTTTGGTTTCATGTGTATTTTAATGTTTCCGAAGCGAAGCGAGGACGGGTCGCTAGTCTTAGATAATGTGCAATGTGTTTTATATGTCAATATCTAGGTGTCACTGCTATTCTCGTTGAAATGGTGTTATAGTCCATACATGATTTAAAGCCATCATGTCTAAGGACGAGTCAGTGAATTTCATATTGTGATATGAGCTCCAGTGACAGCTTAACACTAGGTTAGGCATTTTTTTATTGCTTATATGAGTGGACGAGCTCACACACCTGTTGTTAAGTGGTTACTGGAGTCCATAGACATCTACTACGTAAATGCCGCCACCCACCTTGAGATAAGAGTTCTAAGGTCTCAGTATAGTTACAACAGCTGCCCCACCCTTTAAACCGAAACGCATTACTGCTTCACGGCTGAATTAGGATGGGTGGTGGTACCTACCCGTGCGGACTCACAAGAGGTCCTAACACCATCGATCGATGCGATACGACCGTTCACCTTTTTTTATCGTTGATAGCCTAAAGGGCTAATCAAAATATGCAAGGATTGGTAAGCGAGCTCGACCACTGGTTTTTCACCCGAGAGAACTGGCTATAACTAGCCCTAGTAAGAGCAGTGTTTCGTTGAATCTACCACCGGATCGGAACGCGATCCACTAAGAAGATTCGACGAGAAACTCAGTGGGTTCTGTCTAAGGGATCATCTTTGAAGAAAATCGCAATCACAACTAACTCATAGCTGTATATATTTCTTATAGCCAAAGATATTTTATTAAATATACCATCATAGAAATCAGTCCACTCCCTGAAGTGTTCCAGCCAAATGACTGCATCATTATCATTGCAGATGATCAACACGGAGTCCTCAAGAGCATGTCGTATTGCTTTTATGAATAAGACAACTTGTATTTTTTTTCCATAACCTGATGGATCATTTAATATTATACCAGGGTTTTTCTGAAAGGTGAAAAGTATATATACAAAAATAAAGCACATATCAGTGAAGATTCTCAGACTAAAGTAAGTACAATATGCAGTCTCTCTGTGATTGTTTCGCTTGTGTTCTTCAGTGCAGTAATTGTTTCATAGTAGTAAAACTAAGCGCATGATAGAATCAGTTCATGGTATTACCTGGGTTAGGACAAGGTCATTTATAGGGTAGCTCCTTTAGATTGTCTTTAAAATCTATTCAAGAATGAGTTTCATGATGATGTTATGATGTGTACAAAAAAAATATGTTGATGCTGGCGGTTAGTCACAGTTCTATAACACAAACAGTATAATGTGAATGCCACCACCCATCTCCAGACATGAAGTTGAAATATCAATTTTTATAAATAGTATATGTGTCCGAGTAGAATGCATAACTCCTTTGAAATGAATATATACGGAATAGAGGAACCTGTGTGCTCTCAGCATATGTAATACTAAAAATCTAAAAAAAAAAAATTTGCATAGCTTCTACTACTGGACATGTTGGGAGCAAGCAAGTTGATCTACCACAAATAAATCTTGTTATCTGGACAGATAAAGTAATTATCACCTACGAGGCTTTAAGCTATCAGCTTATCTATACTAAACATCAGAGGCAATGTTTACAATTTATTATAAAATTTAAGAAAATTGAGAAAAAAATTGACAAATCTTCTGACATTAGTTTTTTTACACTAAGACTGTTCTTATTTGCTAATTCAAAAAACAAAAAGATAAGTTTCACCATTAATAGCATATAAATAGTAATATACTGTCATTCTAGGAATATAAAAAGTGCTGTTTATTTATTTGTGATCAATTCATTGAATAAGTATCATACAAAGAATGTTAAACTTACCAGTTCAAATTGTCTGTAAATAAATCTAATACCATCTCTTTGGTGCTGTGGTAGATTACAGTTGTTTATATAGACTCCATTGCCATCTTTGCTGAGATACAGTCTTCTTCTAGGACTACTCAAATTCATTACTAAAGACATTTTTATTTCATTTCATCTACTGTAAAATGAAAATATTCAATTATAAATTCATATTATGTTACTTGAATTGCTAATTGCATTTTATTTATTTGAACATTTCATCAGTAGGAGTCTAGCAACATCAGAATTCTGTGACATGTGTCTAGTTATTGTAAGTTTCAAATTTATATAATACAGAAATGAGGTTTCTCAGACCAAATTTTAAAAATTTGTAATCTTCTAAAATCAACAAAAGGACCTTGTGTTTTGTAAAATAATAATGATAAAACTTTATATTGACCTTGAGAATTTTTTACAGAGTATTGACCAATAAGGCTTAGAATACATAAACATTCTTAGTAATTATTTTATTTAAGAACATGTGCTGTCAAAATTAAGTTTCATAGGTTCAGGGTGTTGAACTTGGTGCATTAGTTAGTTGAAGACAAGTATTTGTTTTGTTTTTTTATTATTTATCTATTATTATTTGGTATAGGCTAAATCCCTACCTAATAACTACATATTTACTATAATAATAATTAACTTGTTCATAAACACACACTGCATGTCCAAACCTGTATTTACAGTAAAACTGACTTGAATTATAAATTTAAATCTTGTAATAGAAGAGTTAATTGTATGTCTAATTTAGCTTGTTTATTATGGCTGTAGGTTTTATTATATGCGTTGCATATTGCTTACTGTGTACAAAAAAATGTAGAAAAAAGTTACCTTTTAAATATTATGAAGCAATGTTTTGATTCAACCTATGTAATATAGATAAAGTCATGATCAATATGTATAACATTTCTAGATAAAACAGCGCTACGAACACCGAGACACTAGTTTTGTGCACTTCAGTGTCCTGAAACTCTTGCATGATATGCCGATTACGGTAAACATGATCCCAAAACATGGAAACTGTATTGTCACGAAGCACTTGTCTCATTCGATATAAATAATTTATATTCTTGCATTTAGATACTCATGATGAAAGTTTCATAACTACCATTGTTCCACGAGTTTGTATTCACTGAACTTATATTTCTTGAAATTAAGAAGGAATCTTGTTTGTAGTATTTTATTTAGTTTATTTATGTACCGTAAAATGGGGCGATTAGGGATTGAGAGGCGAATCGGGAAAAAACCGGGAAAATCTTTCGACACTCAATATTAGTTTTATGTTCGTTGCAAAATCTTCCATTTTTTATAGTTTAATAGTAAAATGTTGAAAGTTTACAAAACAACTCTGAATATGCATGATAATAGCTGCTAACTTATAAAAAATCGCGTTTCAAATTAACTTTCTGTGGTGCTCATTATTTTAGTGCTAGAAACTTTGCTCTCTTTTATTTATTTGATAATAATAGAAGACGACTGTGATTTATAAACGTTATTTAGTGTTTGAACGATCATGTATATTAACGGTAAAGTCTCAGTTGTTATTGGTTTTAATGTATTTGATAAAATAAAAATACATGTAAAAATCTGTTGTTTTGGGGATTATTGGGGACGTCTTAGGTACAAATAACAACGAAAAAGGGGTCAATTGGGATGAGAATACGTGAAATGGAAACAACCTAAGTATAAATAGGTACAGGTTTCTAGGGTTGTCTATGTAGTTATAACAATATTTTTTAAATTTGTTGGTAAAAATCAGGTTTATTCATGATGTTTTTGTCTAGAACTTTTATTCAAAATTATCAATGTGTTATTTTATTGTTTGGTAAATATTTATATTATCAGTTACGTATTGTTTTCTATTTTTAGATATGCCTCGCGTGTACGTATCAAAGGGTGCAAAGCCTTATAAGAGATATTATCCCTTAATATTAAAAACAGCAATTGGGCAATTGCCTAATTGGGAATAAGTCTTTAGTTGAAATAGCTAAGCAATTTAATATAAGTAAGTCGACTTTGCACAGACATGTAATAAGAACAATGAAATCTCAAGGTGGACAAAAATGTCTAAGTAATACATAATAAAATATTTAATATTTGTTCAGAGTGTCAGTTTTTCAATGTCTTTTATTGATGATCACTTTGTTGGTGCAACTAAATAAATAAATAAATTAAAACCAAGTAGCAAATATCTCAACCCTAGCAAATTTCTCATTTCGTCCCAATTAACCGCAATTTCCGGGTAAATAGGGATTACACCTATTTTTGCTTTTTTTGCTTAAACTGGAATGCTAGTTGCATAGTTTTAAATTGGACAACAAAGATGCCCCCAAGACTCAATCATTTTGATCCTGATATAGCATTATATACATCAACAACTACCTTAAAATTGGTCATAAAGTTGGAATTTGTCCCTAATCGCCCCATTTTACCGGTACTGGCTCTTTAATCAAATATAGTCTATGACCGAACTAGTGATGCTGGTAGTTTTCCAATTACAGCACAAGAGCGCATTATGCGGCATAACGCTCAACTAAGCTTCAGCATAAATTATTACCTGTATTAGTTTTCCAATTACAGAGCATAATGCGACTCAGTGACGCACAATGCCGAATTATGCTGAAGCTTAGTTGAGCATTATGCCGCATAATGCGCTCTTGTGCTGTAATTGGAAAACTACCACTGTTTTGCTCAAATAAGACATGACTTAAAGGTCTCAGTTACCAGCTCATAAATCCCTTAAAAAAAGCTGTTTTGCTCGGTAAGCATATGGTAAGCATCGATGCCACAAAAATTTTCGTTGACGTTTATCGATATACTAGCTTTTGCCCACGACTTCGTCCGCGTGGAATAGTTCACAAATAATGCTTTATTTTAGAATAAATTTGGTTAGCATAAAAAACGTTATAGTGAGCCAACCTTAACATATAGACATAATATGATGTTGCGGACTTTTTTTAGATCTTTTTAAGGGGAACAATTCTGTCATACATTATTTTAGCGAAACTTTAACCGTTTCTGCAGCGCACGCAGCGGAAGCTCTTAAAAGGAAAAAAAACCCGATTTTGAAACATTCTTTATTGGTGCTCCGCTTGTATTGGTCTTAGCGTGATGTTATATAGCCTTCCTCGATAAATGGGCTATCGAACACTGAAATAATTTTTCTAATCGAACCAGTAGTTCCTGAGATTAGTGCGTTCAAACAAACAAACTCTTTAGCTTTATAATATTAGAATAGATTAAACGCGATTTGATTCATTGGTAGAACTCCCAGGAAATTAGATTTCTATAATAAATCGAAATTCCCTTTTTAGGCTTTTTCACTTTTTTGTTATTATTGTTTTTTTTTTATTGCTTAGATGGGCGGATGAGCTCACAGCCCACCTGTTGTTAAGTGGTTACTGGAGCCCATAGGCATCAACAACGAAAATGGCGCCACCCACCTTGAGACATGAGCTCTAAATCGGAGTTTTATATGTGGTAATTATGTTAAATAATGAAACATAGTTCTTCGGATGCACATACTGACTTTTTTATTCTTTACATAAAATTATACGACTAACTAATTGTTGCTAGGCAACAACTATTCTTCTTAATATAAACTTATGATGGTTACACACTTGTAGTAAAAAGGCCAGTTCTAACATTATAATGCAACGGCTGCCTTACCCTTTAAACAGAAAAATACTACTTTACGGCAAAAACAGGTAGAGTAGTGGTACACACCTATGCGAGCTCACAGCACACCCTACCAGCATCACGAATGTTTTTAAGATCTCGACTTCAAGAAGAGTATTCAATTGTCTTTAATACGTCTTTTTCTGTGTGAATCTGTGTGAATACTCGCTTACATCAGCGGTCGGCAACCAGCTGTTCTTTGATTACTAGGCCACCGCTCTTTCACAGAAATGCCAGTATGAAAATGAAAGGCCCAGGCACGGAATATTACTATTATTATCTTGTCTTGTAAGCGACAAGTAAACATTTTTAGAATGCAAGACTATAAAAATATATGTTAAAAATAAATAATAGTTTAAAAAAACTAAAAAAATACGCTTTTTTAGAAAATCCCACTAAAAATACTAAATAAATCTTAATAAATTTAAATTAAAAATAGTGTAAGAAAAAATGATTTTATTGTAAAAAAAAGCGTGGGGTGCATGGTATCAGTAGTTATAAATATTTTATGAACAGATATGAGTAGAAGGGTTATTTTGATAATATCCTGAAAAGCACCCCATTTTATTAGTTTTTTAATCTATTTTTTTTTTTTTTTTGGTTGAATTTCAATTATTAAAAAAATCAATTTTTTTTCAATATCAATTCTAATTCTAATCGATCATTCTATTCAATATTAATAATTAATTTCATGAATGAAAAAAAAAATTGCTTTTTTTTAAATATTGAGTAGACATCGGTCCTTAATAAGTATACCAAATTTAGAGTTAAACCGACGTTTTGAAGGGGGTCAAAATCATATTCAAAGATTCCGTTACATACTAACATTCACACGTCTGAAGCTAATAATAAATCGTATTAATATGGCACTTTGGATGAGTTTCAATTGTGTATTACGTATATTTGACTCTTTTGGATGACAAGGTTGCTGACCATTGGCCTATACGTGTAAAGACCAAAGTTATATCCTTCTCCGCTCATGATATAGAAAAAAAAATGAAATTGCATCTCATTTAAGGGGCTGGAATTTAAAGAGATTTAAATGGCTTTTTCGAAAAAAGCAAAATCTTCGGTTTTGTTTTTTTTTCTTTCTCCAACCTACGATTTTTATTTATTTATTGTTTAGATGTGTGGACGAGCTCACATACCACCTGGTGTTAAGTGGTTACTGGAGCCTATGGACATCTACACGTAAATGCTTTTTTTTTTTTTATGATTGAAAGTTTACTTGTGGCCCGAAGGCCTTTCCAGTTTCACCAGGACAGGTGGGCGAGCAAAGGCTCAGCCAAGAGGGGCGGCATTTGCTAACAACTGCCCGAGAGCCTCCGAAGGAGACCTAACAACTCAAGAGCAATTGCTTCGCGAATGAATCTACTACCGGATCGGAATCGCGACCCGCTGAGAAGATCCGGCGAGAAACTCAGCGGGCTGATGCATGGGTTAGGTTGCACGTCAACCTCTTTGTCGAGTTCGACGAGTACGGTTACCGGGGTCCCTAAGCCTGCTCCTAGTATTAGAGCTGAAGGCATCTAATGCAAAGGTTATTGGATCTGATGGATCCGTAAGGACGTGTCTAGGGCGTCGACGGTGACTGGCTCCTGCATGATCAGGATTCGGGGAGTAGTCAGCGGCGGCACGTAAATGCGCGACTCACCTTGAGATATAAGTTCAAAGGTCTCAGTATAGGTAGTTAAATCATATTAAAGCTAAATCATATTGATTAGGTATAGTATCGATTTAAAAACAATATTTTGAATTCAATAGGCCAATTGCAAATAAATGGAGACTAGTTAAAAATAAATTCGTTTATTTCAGTGTATAAAAAGATTTTGCACGATTTTTTTTTGTCAATATATAAAAGTTATAAACAATATTATACTTCCCACTTAATTTCACTTACTGCCTAACAAATAACAAAACATTTTCAACAACATAGAAAACTTGAAAATAAAGGAAAGATTTATTCATTCTTGAAATTCGGTGGTCTCTTTTCAACAAATGCTGTCATACCTTCTTTGCGGTCCTCCTAAAAATTAATTTAATTTAAAATGAATATAACATATATACATTATTTTAACTGATTTCAAAAAAAGAATTAGGTTATCAATTCGCCTTTAATTATGATGTATGCGAATCAATTCCTATATTCGCGATCTAATCGGTACATACACATTGATAAAAAGGATTCCAATACCTATGTGGGTATCCAACCGAATATCTTTTGTAAGCGCGCTGTCAAATGAACTAATAAAAAAGTAAAATAGACCTTATTACAATTATGCCTAAAGCAAGTTTTTATTTTGTCTCCTAAGAACGTATCCCCACTAATCCCATATATTATTATGTAAATTACCATTACATATTCACGGTTTCTGTATTCGCGGTATATTTACTGAACATATACGCCTTTTCGAGACAGCGGCACGACACGAGAACCCTCTCATCGTGGCCGCCGGGAACGGCATTCCCGATCCTGCGGACCGAATGGAAAGCAGTCGACGTCGCCCCAAACATGTCATTACGGATTCTCCCGATCCATTAACGGTGCTTTTAGGTACCCCAACCACCGGTCATCGTTCTCGTCGATCCGTCGCTTTCGACGAAGGGCTCGACGAGTGAATTAACCCACAGACACAGCCCACTGAGTTTCTCGCCGGATCGTCTCAGTGGGTCGCGTTTCCGATCAGGTGGTAGATTCTGCGAAACACAGCTGTTGCTAGGGTTCGTGTTAGCAACATCATCAGGTTTGAGCCCTGCGAGTTCATCTACTAATTCGGCGAATCTAGAATTACCTCTTGAGGTTACTAGAATAGGTAGAAAAAAAAGAAGAAAAAAAACATATACCCCGCGAATATAGAATTTGTACTGTACATTTTTGTAAGTGAAACGATTCGGATGACTTTTAATTTGCAAGTTGGTACTTCTCATGAGGTCCTCGTGATTAAATTTTATCAAAATCTGACTAACGGTTTACGAGTTATCACAAATAATGGATATTTAATTTACTTCGGGTAGATCGATTAGATTAGATTCGGTAAGATTCTTATTTTATTTTGTTGTAGGTAGTCTGTTTTCATTTTTATCCAAATATTGGATTATGTGGTAATAAATAGCAGCTATTCTGAAGGTAAACATGAAGACCCAGAACTTTTAGTTCAGAACTGTAAAATCATGGTTACAAATGTTATGTATGCACTACTTTCATTTAATGATTTGGGGGTGTAAAAGATAAATATGAGACTAACCGTAGCAAAGGTTCCATAGAAGGTGGACTTCTCAAACTGCAAGCCCGATTTGAGGGTGGTCTCGTAAGCTTGGTTCACAGCTTGTTTGGCCAACTTCACAATTAACGGGGAGTGGGTTCCGATCCTTTCAGCCAGCTTGATGGTTTCTTCTAAAAGTTTTTCCACTGGGAATACTTTACTGACAAGACCTGAATATGAAGATTTTGTTGTTTAATTTAAAGGTTAATAAAAACTTTAATACCTAATACCTAATGATTGTTATAAATGTTAAATACTAATGGCAAACTTGCGTATATTTTATAATAAATCTTTTAGTTTTTATTACTAGTTTGCACTAGTATTCTATCATTGCATTGTTATATCTGTAATTATTATAATGTATACTTTCAATTCACGACATGTCCCTCAGTCAGGTGGAGCAATGATTTGCAAAGGTGACTAGCAAGAAATAAATAAGAAACGAAAACCGGGTTCAGTGGTGTAAATTGAGGGAGGCCTATATCCAGTAACTGTAGCAGCAGCAGGTAGTGGGCTGCTGCTGCCAAGGATGATGATACTGTACAAACTTCCAATAACATCTCATAAAATGGTAACACTGTGCTATCTCACCATATTACTAATGAATTAATAATATTACCCATTTTCTCGGCTTCATGAGCATCAAAGAAGTTTCCTGTCAACACGATCTCCATTGCTTTCGACTTGCCAACGTATCTGGGAAGACGCTGGGTGCCTCCGGCTCCGGGGATGGTGCCAATGTTGATCTCGGGCTGACCGAATTTCGCCTTTTCGCCGGCATAGATGATATCGCACAGCATTGCCAGCTCACAACCACCTCCAAGCTGCACGGCATCAAAAATATAGATTTTAAGTAAAATTAGCAAGTTGGTGCTTACTGACTTTCTCGCCGGATCTTCTCAGTGGGTCATGATACCGATCCGGTGGTAGATTCTGTAAAGGACTTCTTTAGATGGGGCCTGTGTTAGAAAATCTCTCAAGTTGAGCCCGTAAGCTCATCTACCCGTCCGGGCGAAGCTGAAATAGTACCCTAAGCCTAAAAATAGGGGGGAAAAAATACAATAAATTATGTTTTATTTTGTAAAACACAAATAATAACGTCGTTGTGTAAGTAGTAAACTGATAAGAAAGTGTATTTTGTTAAGCATTGCGACTATGCTCGTGTTCAAATCCTGTAGGAGTGTAATGAGGAGTAGGGAGGAGAGTATTTTTTTCCTAATAAATTCATAATTATAATAGAACATGTTCATGAAAGACTTCTCCAATGAATTCTAGAAATAACATAATTTAATAAAAATCAGATACCACAAGAAGGCAATTATTTATATAGGTAGTAAAGGTTACAATAACAATGAATATGATGTAACAATGCATCTTATCTCAAAACGTTATCATGTAATCACAATCGCGCACAGAAAATGAACAGGCCATTTATGTACAGTGTGTTCTTGTCGTTAACAATGTCAATTAAATATTAATAATAACAATTAATACCCTGCTAATCGAGAACACTCCTTATGTTACTTAAGACTTCTGTAAAAATCAGAAGTTCAGACAGGTACCAGGTAAGTATTCATATCCTGTCTATTCCTACGGCAGTCATGGGGTCCTGTTTCAAGGATAGTTGTAATGCAATTGAGACTTCAACCTCTCTTTTCAGGTGGATGATGGTATTCATGCTGTAATTTCTATGGCTACGGTGACTACATCAGATAGGACTATTCTTAGGTAATGTTGCCCACTATTAGTAAATGTCCTTCTTCACTAACTTGGAAATTTAAAATTACTATATACTATGAAACTAGCTGTATTCAGAAATAGCAAAACCAGTTATTGTGGTGAGTAACACATAAGTCCATCTGTAGATGTTTGTGAGCTAGATAGATGTTTGGTAGATAGATCAAACTAGACCGGTTATCTAATTTACTTGAAACATCTTTTTTTTATTGCTTAGATGTGAGGACGAGCTCACAGCATGCCTGGTGTTAAGTGGTTACTGGAGCCCATACACATCTACAACGTAAATGCGCCACCCACGTTGAGATATAAGTTCTAAGGTCTCAGTATAGTTACAACGGGTGCCCCGCCCTTTAAACCGAAACGCATAACTGCTTCACGGCAGAAATAGGCAGGTTCAATTTTACTAACATTATACTATATATCCACTAAGAATGGCTCTATTTTTTTCGTGTCCTTTTGAAAATCTTTAAACCCATTACTGGTCAACAGCAAGAACCACTTCATAAATTAACATTATAATGAAATGCAACATACAGCGAAACCATTAACAGCGGCAATGATGGGCTTCCCACAGTTGGAGATGTCCTCCCATTCGCGAAGGAAACCCTGTTTTGTGTTGCTGCTGTATGTATTGTTTTGCATCTCCTTAATATCAGCACCAGCCGCAAACGCCTTCTCGTTACCTGTCATTTAAATAGTGAAAATGCAGTGTACGTGTTTCGAATGCTATTATTTGAGTGACTTCACAGTATAAGTTTATACCAGCAAAGTTTTAAATAGCCTTAGCTCTTACTGTTGACATTACTAATATATGCCAATAATAATATTTCAGATCTTCGTTCAAGATGCGGTTTATTAATTTGCTAACACATAAATGTGATTTGTTCTTTAACTAAAACGATAGTCATTGTCTAATGCAGTGATTCTCAACTTTTTTTTTGGTGCGGCACATATTTAATGATTTCAAAATTTGGCGGCACACAAAAAAAAATATAAAGACTATTTAATTATTACAACACACCACATAAATAGTTTATTAAAAAAATTTTATATACGAAATAAACTAAAATATACTTTTTTTTTTTGTGGATTTAAATATATATTCATGTTTAAAATATTTTTCTTTTAAAATGATATAATTTAATAATATTAACATTATTATATATTCGAAAAATTTGGCAGCACACAAAAGTGCCGCGGAACAGTGGTTGAGAATCACTGGTCTAATGGTTGAGATGCCTGGTGCATTTGTACCAAATTATAAGACTATGACTATTTTCATATCCTGCAGGTAGATATACTAAACATTCCATGCAAAAATTAAGTAAAGGGTGTTCACGACAGTTTCCTACAGAATGCATAACATAAGTTCTGGAAAATTTATCTAAGTGTTGATATTTATTTGAATTACCAGTGATGATGATGGCAGCAATGTTGCTGTCGGCGTCAAAATCATTGACTGCCTTCCCGAGTTCGACAAACAATGGTTTGCATAGAGCATTCAGTGCCTTCGGGCGGTTTAACTGAATGAGTCCGACATTCTTCTTGGAGCCGACCACCTCAACCTTGATGTTCTCGTATGATGCTGTTAAACAACAAGTTACATTCATTATGTATGTTGACATCTCTGAGTATTGCACATGGCAATATTATCATTATATTAGAATTAACCACATTATTTCATTTAGCGTCACAGATTTGCAACATACCATTTTTGTCATATGTTTGTGTGATTTAATCTCTACTTGTTTGCTCACACTAAGTATTTTTACCTTTAAAATTCAAGTCTCTCTTAAAGAGAATATCAAGCTGAGAAATTTAGATGACATTAAATTCAATTAACTGATTCAAAGAAAGAAATATGTTTAAAAAGAATTTAGTTTCATAATAAAGAGGTCTTAGATTTAATAAATAAATTATACTATTGAATCTTTATTTACATTCCATATTTGAAAATTTTAAATATTGGAGCCAAAGTCTTCATACTTACAATACTACACAACTACACAAGCCAAAATAACACAAAAAAAGAACATGGTTAAACTTTTTTTATTGCCCTTATGGGCAGGCGTGTACAGCTCACTTGATGGTAAGTGGTTACCGTCGCCCATGGACGTTAGTAATGAAAGGGGCAGAGCCAAGTCCCTGGCTACCGTTATATACTCTCCACAGGCCTCGTTTAAATAAGAACATGTCATAATGGTCAGGAAGCACTGTAGAAGCAACTCATTCCAAAGCCGAATGGTGCATGGCAAAAAAGATCTTTGAGGGCACAGGACTATAGATGAATGCATTGTTTGTAGGTAGTATGGATGAACTCTATTCTGGTGGCGGCTAGTGCGATGTTAAAAACATGGTTGAGATAATGGGATCATTACCAATAATTGGTCACAACACTTCCCATGGAACATTTTAATTGCGTAACAGTGCTTGTAGCACAGAACATGTTAGTACAATTTCATGATAAAGGAATGAAATTGCACATCATCTGCCCATCTGCAGGATTAAAAAACAATTTTTTTTCACAAAACTTTCTTATATTATCGTTTTGGAACTTTCATCTGTGTTCGTTTGTAGGTAATAGTACAGATACCTACCTACCTACCAGGGACATGGGTCCTGGCGAGGTGGTCGCGAGTTTCTGGTTAAAATAAATATTTTATGGAATATTTTAGCTTTGGCACATGTTATATAATATTATTAAAGTTCATTTAATAAATTTACTTTGATATTTGTGAAGGACCTTTGGTACTATGATTCGTAGTACGCAAAAAATTTACAAGTTCCAAATTCATACTAGATATATGTTGTATTTAACGCAACTGCTAAATGCAAGCCGTGCCGAGTTACCTGTGCTATAAAACTTTATGGATGCTTGGCTTGTTGCGGATACCACTTTGCACTTGTTCAGTACATTCTTTCCCAGCAAAGCACGAGTTACAGTAGCGACAGAAGCCATTTTAAGAAATATGAACCACCAAGTACTAGGATTTATGCAATACTAATGATAAGGACAAAGGCACCGGCGAGTATGACACTCGTGAACTTTGATACATACGCCGGCGCGATAAAAGATAACTACAACTTGTTGCGAAGCGAAGTGATAACCATAGATTAGTTATTTGGTAGGTATAAAGGTAGACGTTGAAGAGAGTCAGAAAGGGCTTGCCTACTCTGTTAACGGAGATCTACGCTGAATTATTTTGGTAGCCGGTTCTTTAATACCGGACAATTGGTTTTGAGGTTCTAAGCATCATAGTCAAGTTATGGAGCTACTTATATATCAATAATATATTTTCTATGCTATGGAAGGAGAAAACTCGAATGGGACGTCAGCTATATAAATAATAATATTAAAATAGTAAAAGTCTCCTCCAAAAGTATTAGAATTTTGTTTCTTGTTCAGAAATGCGTTTCGCAATATGTTAAGATCAGAATTTGGACATTTGAAATGTAAAGGTAAATCAGGAGTCGATCAATAGAACTATAGTTGTTATGGAAGTTGAGTTCCAGAATTAATATTAAATAATAAATTCAATTCAGTTGCAGAAATAAAGAAATATTAACTACGAAATGTAGAGATCAAAAAGGTAGTAGAAACATTTTTTTACAAAATATAAGTTTATAAATTTTTTCTTGTAATTAAGATATAGTCTCTGGAAGTGCACAAACGTGGGGAAATTGATTAATGTGTCTAATTAATCAACTTTATTTCATTTCGTTTCATATATTTTTTCATCAAACACACCAAATAAAAGTTTAGGCTGTATGGTGTATAACCTTCGCCTTTTCTACTGGTAGGTAGTGTAGGTACTGGTACGTACTTTATGTCCTGTAAATACTGAATAAACTGATTGAGTATTTTAATATTTAAGGATAGTATTACGATAGATAATAAGTACACTATTCGTATTACAAAAATGGCTAAAAATCCTAATACAACAATAAGGTTTTTTATATTAACAGGCGATCCTGGTTAGCTTATCTATCAGCTTTCAGTATTTACGATTGATTTTACTTGTTCAGTTGTAGGTATTGCTTTGAACGAAAATTTTTACAGGCATCGGTAAAACTACTCTGACCAAGAAAATATCTTCGCTTTTAGAAGCAGAAGGTGTAAAAGTTAATGGTTTTATTACTGAAGAAGTCAGAAATAAAGGAGTAAGAGAAGGCTTCGATGTGGTTACTAGTGCAGGAGTCAGGGGCCGTTTGGCTAGGGACCAAGATCTCATCACTATCCCTATTAAGCGCAAAATTGGTAAATACGGGATTTTTATTGAAGAGTTTGAAAATATTGCATTGCCATGTTTAAACGAGGTGAGTTCCGTGAAGTGTGAAATCACTAGTATTTTCATGATATTCAATTCAATTAACTCCGTGATCATTTTACTTTTTTAACCTTTTGCTAAGGTTGCCTTCGCTCCAAAGTACCTATTTCGTAGGAAACGGTGGAAAGTAAGCTAACCCATCGTTTATTTTCGTTGTTTTTCAGCCGGTACTTATAAGTTATCAGGTTAACTATAGTCATTAATAGTAGCGAAATGCATAAAAAAGTTTAGTAATATTTATAATGTTTTTCACCAATGAAATAAGGTTTCACACTGTATTGCACTAACATGCATGGAATTTTTGTAAAACATGTAGACCATTAATTTCTTATATTAAGAATGGAGAACGAAAAATTATGTCAGTGTATTGCAGTTGACATCATTGGAAAAATACTTCTAAAGTTTGTAGCTTTCATTTATTGCTTGAATGGGCCTTATATCTCTCACAATTAGGCTGGTCTTCTTAAAACAATTATTGAACATTATCATACTTTTTCTTTTCAGACAACATCACAACCAAACTTACTAGTAATAGATGAAATTGGAAGCATGGAATTATCTAGTAAAAAGTTTAAAAATGTAATCGAAAATATTTTTAGTTCTGAGCAAAATTCTTACAATGTTGTGTTGGCAACCATACCTGTTAGAAACAGGTCTGCTCTTGTGGAGAACATTAGAAGTCATCCTAAAGCTAAAGTTTGGGTGGTATGTATAACTGAATACAAATTTTACCAGTGGTAAAGACACCTCAAATATATGACACTTTCTGTATTGACATCCTTTTACTTGTCTAACTTTAATCTATAGACACACTTTATTGTATAGTTATATATATATATATATATATATGCAACGACAAAAACAATTTTTTTTAACTCTTCAGTTTTTAAAAAATATTTTTCTTCAGTGTCTTTCAGTGCCATGGAGTGAAGTCTGTCATTCTGTAAAAAAAGTGATCAGTTTTGTATAATTAATTAATACTGTTTACTGTTTATTATAATTTTTAATATTAATTTTAAAAGAGATTTTAAAGTAGGTAGGTAAGGTAGATAAGATATTAACATAAAAAATGAACAAGGTAGAAAATTTAATCACAAGTGTTCATATTTAAATGAAAATTCAATTTTAATCAAATGAATGAAAATAGGTAGGTTTTGTAGGCAGCGGCTTGCCTCTGCCCCTGGCATTGCTGACGTCCAAGAGCGACGGTAACCACTCACCATCAGGTGGGCCGTATGCTCGTATTATGCTCGTATGCTGCCTATACTGCAATAAAAAAAAAGTTGAATGTTTAATTATGAAATATTGCATTTTATCAAATGATTACATGATATATTTATTTTATTTTCAGATTACAAAAAAGAATAGAAATAAACTACATGAAGAAGTTATAAACGAAATGAAATCTGTTTTGAGTTTGATTTAACTTTATTCAGTTGCATGATATTATGTAACAATTATATGAATATTTTAAAATTAAATAGCAGCGGTGAAATTGCAACAAATTCTTGGGCAGTGTGCTAAGAGAGCTCGAAGATTTTTTAATTTAAGGATGAGAAAAGTTTAGAGCAAAATTTCAATTAGCAGAAAGATTAAGTTTATGCTCGTGAGGCTTCTTAATTTGTCTATAGAATACAATGTGGGCATGTATGATGATTTGGTGAGATGGGAGTAATCAAAAGTAACTTACACATCAATTCAGATGTATCAAGATATAATTCTTTAGACAGTAATTAACTATCTTAACAGATCATGATCCATATCTAAAAACAGTTCTTTCATCAAGAAAGGTCATAAGGCTCACTCCTTGCAAGTGTTGTTATAAACTTTTCTGACATCATCAGAGTTGAAGACTGGCTATATCTAGTCCCGATTTTAATCTGTTTGAATATGCTCTATGATCAATTTTAGAGAATAAAGCTAGCTATAAGTGCCATGGCAATTTGGCTCTTAATAAGATAGAATTTTTCCATATGATTCAATAGAAAAAAAAATTGTAGAGCAGAACATTTTTAACAGATTTATTATTTATTGTTAGAATTAATGTTGTAAATTAAAACTAAAATGGACTAATTAAAATAAATGACTTTAAACTAATGTTTGTAATACAATGCTAATTAACTATCCTACATTTATATTGATAATTATTCATGTATTTTAAATCTGCTACCTATGCCATGTTTTGGTCCAGTAACATTAAGTGCATCTAATAAGACACTAATTCTTTAAATGTAGGTACCTAACTACCTACCTACTACTATGGAGGGTAGAAGTAAAGAGAACCGTCTCATATGGTGGTGGTCTTCACTGGTAGTAGGAGCTCTTGTTAGTCCGCACGGATAGGTACCACCACCCCGCCTATTTCTGCCGTGAAGCAGTAATGCGTTTCGGCTTGAAAGGGCGGGGCAACCGTTGTAACTATGTATACTGAGACCTTAGAACTTATATCTCAAGGTGGGTGGCGCATTTACGTTGTAGATGTCTATGGACTCCAATAACCACTTAACACCAGGTAGGCTGTGGGATAGTCCACCCATCTAAGCAATAAATATATAACTAGTCAGGTCATAAGTATTGTCACACAGTAAAAACTTTTCTTTTAGAATGCTGGCCACAAAAAAAATTATTGAATTCGAATTTCGAATTGTGCATGAAAATAAAAATGTATACTTTTTAGAATTTTACTCATTTTTAAATATGGAGTGGACGCTCAAAGAAGACCGTGTTGCAGTTATTGCGTTGCATCGTTGCGGTTACGCGCCAATTCAAATTTTTAACATACTGAAAAATTTGAATATAACCAAAAGATTCGTTTATCGTACCATCAAACGATACAATGAAGACTCTAGTGTAGATGACAGGTCAAGAAGTGGTCGCCCTCGGTATGTTAGGACTCCAGCAGTGATAAAAGCTGTGAAGGCGCGAATTCAAAGAAATCCCAAACGTAAGCAGAAACTGTTGGCCCTTCAGATGGGGTTAAGCAGAACCACGGTGAAAAGGGTATTAAATGAAGACTTAGGGCTTCGGGCATATCGAAGAAAAACAGGACATCGTTTGAATGCTCGTCTAATGGACCTGAGACTAAAGAGATGCCGCGCTTTGCTGAAGCGGTACGCGGGAAAAAAATATCGGGTAATTCTTTTTTTGGATGAAAAAAGTTTTACCGTAGAAGAGAGCTACAACAAACAAAATGATAAGGTGTACGCACACAGTAGTGAAGAAGCGAGCAACCGTATTCCGCGTGTCCAACGAGGTCATTTTCCATCCTCGCTCATGGTATGGTTGGGAGTTTCTTATTGGGGCTTAATAGAGGTACATTTTTGTGAGAAAGGTGTAAAAACGAATGCAGTTGTGTATCAAAATACAGTCCTGACGAACCTTGTGGAACCTGTTTCTCATACCATGTTCAATAACAGGCACTGGGTATTCCAACAAGATTCGGCGCCAGCTCATAGAGCGAAGAGCACACAAGACTGGCTGGCGGCGCGTGAAATCGACTTCATCCGGCACGAAGACTGGCCCTCCTCCAGTCCAGATTTGAGTCCGTTAGATTACAAGATATGGCAACACTTGGAGGAAAAGGCGTGCTCAAAGCCTCATCCCAATTTGGAGTCACTCAAGACATCCTTGATTAAGGCAGCCGCCGATATTGACATGGACCTCGTTCGTGCTGCGATAGACGACTGGCCGCGCAGATTGAAGGCCTGTATTCAAAATAACGGAGGTCATTTTGAATAAACTTTAGTGTCATAAGACTCTATGTTTTGTTAAGTTCATTTTGGTATATGAATGGTTACATAATGAATAAACTTGTTTCAATTATTTTACATTAAACATGTGACAGAATTTATGACCTGCCTAGGTATATATATTTTTATATATGGGAGGAGGCTTGAAAAAGTGTCCCACTTTCAGCACTAAATAACAGTTCAAAAATCCTCGAGAATGGCGCTAGCATAAGTATGACAAGATGTAATTAATTGACCAGTTATTAACTGATCCGGCGCATCGGACAAACGCATCAATCCTGGAAGAACTAGGCGTCTCCTTAAGACTCTCCACCATTTGCCTACGTAGGATTTTAGAGTTTTTCGGTCACGTTGCGAGAAAAAAGGGTGACAATCTCGAAAGACTTCTCATCACCGGCAAAATGGAAGGAAAGAGGCCTAGGGGGCGTAGTCCCATGCGCTGGTCCGATCAGATCAAGACGACTTTGGAATCCAGCATCAATGTCGCTATCCACTGCGCGGAGGACAGAAGTGAATGGAAGAACATAGTCCTGACAAAAGTGCTCAGTAAAGGTCACGACCCTCAGAACTGAGGAATACGACGCACGGAGGAATGACTAGAGTATTGCTACTGTAGCGCCACCCATATTTAGCAGATTTTAACGGACACTTTTTACACACAGACAGTTCTCCTTACCTCTACCCGTCATGGTCATAATTGATAAATTATTATTTAGTTTTTTAAATCAAATTATTTCAAGCAATAAAACCCAGAAACGATATTATCCCAGTAGCAAATTTTAGGGCAAGGCATACATAAAATACCATAAAAAAATCGAAACCATTCCGAACCATCGAATCATAAATCGAATTAATTTATAATTTATATGTACATTCGGTAACTCTGTTATAATGATTTAAATTTAAAATGATTAAATAAAATCTGATAATTCAAATAAGGGTAATTGACCACCATATAATGTTAAACATTTTATTTTAGTGTATATTCCATGTTTAAGTTTTATTATGTGCAAATATGTTGTTGCCGAAATCACAACACAACACAACTGTTTTCAATTTTGGCGCGGAGTTTTAGTTAAGTACCTAGATTTAAATAATTAAATACAGCGTTATTTGGAACAGCGAACGGTTTGTCATAACATAAATATAATAATATGGCTCTAGCCGACTTCTTTGTTTTTCCTAAACTTAACCACTTCGTAGCACCCGTTTTCATTCGGTAGAAGTAAAGGAGAATTCGCGCGAAAACGAATCTCAATTCCGGCAAAGTGTTTGCATGTATTTGTTCTTCTTTTTTTTTTTATTGCTTAGATGGGTGGACGAGCTCACAGCCCACCTGGTGTTAAGTGGTTACTGGAGCCCATAGACATCCACGACGTAAATGCGCCATCCACCTTGAGATGTAAGTTCTGAGGTCTCAAGTATAGGTACGACGGCTGCCCCACCCTTCAAACCGAAACGCATTACTACTTCACGGCAGAAATAGGCAGGGTGGTGGTACCTATCCATGCGGACTCACAAGAGGTCCTACCACCAGTAAGTTCTGAAAGAGCATACTTTGAAAGTGATATAAATTTAGATGAATAACTAAGCATTTGTGTATTATTGATCTTTTCGGTACTTTCCTGTCAGAGTAGTATCATTTAAAGAGATCTGACCATAATGATCATAATTTTGATTCATGATAACATTGAATTAATACATTGCAATGCTTGTGCATTCATATTGGGATTAAGGAAAAACCAACTCAATTATTTCAATTAACCGTTTTTCAAACTATTTTTCTTCTTTTTTATTTATTAAACGCTTTTCTTTTCATAATCAATAGATTTTAAAACATAATAATGTTTTTTGTAACATGGTTTAACAATTTTCATATTGTATTTTTAAGATAACAGCAGTACTCATCGGTCAGCTATTGTCATCAGAATAGTCATCAAACTGTCCCTCCGATTCATGGTCCTCTTTCGAGTTTAACATGCGTTCCTCATTAATCTTGTCAATCACTGATGTAACATGCATATCTATTGGGCAAAAGTTTCCTTCTTCCATTTTTTGCTTTATGAAACAGAGCCATTGTGATGTTGAGGGAGTTGATAACTTATAGAACTTTGGTATCCAGTACTCATCTGAATCCCAGTCTTCTGGTGAGCTCGGTGGTTCGTTTTGTTTTACAGCATCTATGAATCGTAATAAATGATCTTAGAATAATTGCACATAATATGACTAGTATGAAGACATTAGAATAGTAATGACTTTTACATCATCGTAGTTTATTAATTTATTAAATTTGGGTATATTAGATTCATATCTAATATACCCAAATTATTAGATTCTAGTATATTCTAGTATATTAGATTCATATCTAATATACCCAAATTTAATATGTACCTTACTAGTAGCTATTTAAGGGTGGGTTCCACTAACATTACTGAAGGGGATCCTCATCATACTATGTGCATGAAACATATTTAATCATCATCCATCCATATTACATAGTATACTTGGAAAAATTAAAATTAAAATTTAAAACTAATAAAGAAAAAAAAAAAAAAAAAAAACTAAAAAGAAAAAAAAACAATTTCTAGTTCCTATGAACTTTTTCATGTTCTTTTTTTCTTTTTCGTTTTACCAGATTACATCAGGATGTAAGGATTCTTCACCATTACTATATGTTCAGCAAAACAATACAATACAATTTTAAGTCAAATGCATTTCTTAAGGCATTTTGAAAACACTAAATCAAACATGAAATTCCATATTAGTATTAATTCTTCCAATATTTACCTTCATCCAAATTATCGATTGGATAAGAGTCCTCTTCTGCATCACTTAATGAAGAACTTTCACTTTCAGAAATTGTGATTTCTTCTTTTCTGAAAGGTATATAATATTTTATTCATTTTATTATTTTAATATTATATTAGTTTAAGTTTTTAAAGTGGAACAAAAGTGTGTCTGTAAATTGAAGATATTTCCAATAAACTTTATGGATTATGAGAAAATGTTTAGAGGTACTTTTTTATTTATAATCATAGATGGGTAGGTGAACTCATGACCTACCTGGATTTAATACTATTGACCTCTGGCATATTAATCTGGTGTTCCATCACCAACGCTTATTGACTGATAGCTTACCTCTCTTTAGTGATGATATTAATAAAAAGCTTCAATTTAAATGCTATGACTTAGTCTTATATGCCATCAGTAATCATGCCAAATCATCATTACTTGCCTAACTTTAACAATAAAAAGGTTGTTTGTCTATTTGTTTGAGCATCATACAAAAACTGAAGATTTTAAAATCTCCATACATTCAAAGGTATCTATTTATATCAATAAAACTACATATTTTCAAAAGCTGTAAGAACCAGATTAAGGTGCATTTTTGTTTCCTATTTGTTAGTAATTTTAAACATATTGAAACTATAAATCAATTTTAGTAATCTTCAAAGAATTGTACATATTAATTATTATACCTTCCATCAACTCGCACCAAATTTAGTCTTAACTTATTCCTTTTGTTGAAATAAATTTCATCAGTCGGTTCATCAAAATAATTTTGTGCCAAGTCCAATTTCTCTATGTTCTCAATTTCTTCAGGTACCTCATAAATATCATTGTCATACAAATCTAATAATTCAAGGCTGCCCAATTTTGTACAGTTCGGAAGCATACATAGCTTGTTCGTATCCAAACGAAGCACTTTCAGTTTTTCTAATTTGTAAAATTCCTCAGGCAAATATAAAATTTTATTACATGATAATATACATACTTCCAGGTTATATAGATTGCAAAATTCTTTTGGTAAGCCTGTTATGTTGTTTAGTGAGAGGTCAATTTCAATTAAATTCTTGTGAATATCTATGTTTGAGTTGATCGTAAATATGTTTGTATTGCAAACATTCAATTTTTGTAAATTAATATATTTATCCAAGACTAAATTGGGTAGTTCTATTAAATTATTTTTATTCCTATAAGTGAAATCCAAAATACCAGCATTTAGAGTTTTTGTGTTTTTAAATAATGTTAAAATTTGTATGTTCTCTCCTATTCTACAGTTACTTACATCTACATCAGTGACTAAAGTTGAGTACTGCATTAACTCTTCTAAATATTCTTTTTTTAATGATTTCGTTATATTCGGATTATTACTGAGATTAAGGTTTCTTAATTTTTGAGGGGTGTTCGACCAGATCCAATACGGCGGGCCCTCCAGTGCATTGTTAGATATGTTCAGCTGTTCGACAGTGTTGCAGAAATCGGGAGCGTCGTCAAAGTAAGTTATACTGTTATGGGAGACGTTAAATGTTTTTAATTTTGTAAGTTTTAAGACTTCACTGGGAACCTCTTTAAGATTATTGTTCGACAAATCCAAGTCATATAAATTCTCCGGGAGCGTGATATTATGCGTTAATTCACTGATACCTTTGTTGCTTAAATCGATTGCAGTGATATCCTTAGCCAATTCTAGGGTTGTGATAGGTTTTGTTAGACCATTCTTCTTACATTTTTTGTCTGTTTTGTCCATTTGTGAACGAAGGATAAGCTTCTCTTGAAAAACGAAGCCAAATTTTGCAGTAGAAATGATCAAATGTTTAATGTCATATTTTTTTTGACGTTTTTTTTATTGATTTATTTGATAGGAAAAGCGAATGTGGTCCATATGCGGAAGTATTTTGAAATAAGATACCGAAAGTCATGCCTTATACGAACACTTTAAATGTAGGTAAGGCGCTTAAAACTATCAAATAAATTAAATTTAAATGAAAATTTCATCATGAAATGACAAAATGACATCTAAAGGCACAGACCATAGATTATACACTTAATATATTAGAGATAGATGCGCAACTCTCGTTTTTATTTTTGCTTTAGTTAAAGCCCGGTCCAGCAGGCGTCGCTACGGTCGATTATTAGTCTCCCTACCCCCCACCAGGTGGCTTTTTTAATAATTTTAATATTTTTAATAACTCTCTTTATGAAAAAATCTTATCGTTTAGAATCGCTGGAATTCCCGGTAGTACTTATGAGATATTAAGGAATGTTTGATTGTGTTCAGCATTCTAATCGATAAGATCTTTTCATACAGAGAGAAAACAGTTTTTTAAAATAAAAAGCTGTAATTCTCTGTAAGCTATTTAATTTCCCTATATTACAAACAATTTTCGGTTAAAAGATTGTATGAACGTACAATTGTATAAAACTTCGAATAACAATAACTCCTCTAGATTAATCCTACTAGCGTACTTATTAACATTAAATCGAAAGTTATCTAAAAGTTAATTAAGTCTAGATAATCAAATCATTCAATGTCAATTAAGACATTTGTGCGAAATATAAACATGTCAGCTTTCCATTATAAACATAGTAGACAATTTGAATTAAATTTAATAAATTTGTTTCTTAATGATAGCAGTTCTTGCTTAAAGTTGATCGTGACAGATCATGACCTTGTATGAAAATATTACATCTATAAATACTACCTATGCTTCGTCATACAATAATTGTCATTTAAACTAGCATTGTAGAGATAATACACACACTAAAGTGAATACTAAATTATTCTTAGCATTCTTATAAACATTTAGAAATTTAAGAAACGATCAACCCACAATCATGTTCATAACATGTGACATTTTGTTCTGCACAAACGTTTTGTTACATGATTTGAAAAACAAAAAAAAAACAAAAAATGTTTAAAAAATGTAATGATGATTTAAAGTACTCTTAAATATTGATAATTTGTACTTAATGACACTTATAGTAATCTTAGACATGATTACAATAGTTATACTTTTATTCTTTAACTAAATTATTTCTATTCTGACGTTTCTGATGCTTTAGCTTTGGTAATACTAGATGAAACAAACAGCATATTGAAAGAAAATCATCTTAAAGTTAATTACATTCATTACAAACCATTAGTTTGCATTTTGTTACAAAAGAAACTGATGTTCGTTACATGCAAATGAATTATAAACATACACATGCAAACATAAAATGTAAATTTATCTTTTAATCCAAATTAAATGTACATTAATATTACATCTAAATAATAGAAAGGGTCTCGAAAATTTTTATTGCACTCAACAGCAGACGAGCACACAACCCGGCTCATGATAAGTGGTCACCAGTGCTTATAAACTTCAGCAGTGTCATAGGGGTTGCTGTCTATCACTTAAGTTTTAATAAATTATTAATATACTCAGTCACAAGCATATTGATTTCACTTAATGAAAATGTAAGAAACATAATCATGTTTGGGCATTTTCATTTATATCTGCTCATACAGAAAACACAAGTTAGCAAATATATTCCACAGTTAATCTAAATAATTGCAAATAATGCTTTTGAAGATCGTTGACTTTTAATCATTAATTAAAATCATCTTCTCGTAGAATTTACAAAAGCTCATTTACAAAAATTTATATCAGTATTTTCATATATTACTAACTTACTAATTACAACTATTCAAACGTAATAGTATAACTATAAGAACTAAACAACCTATTTTAAAACAAAATTGGCATCAATTTAGTTCTTATGAACTATTTCATCTATTAATTTATAAATTATAAACATATTTAAAAAAAATTAAGATCCCTTGTGAGTTCACATTCCTTGCTGAATCAGTTTCTCTTCTGAAACGGAGAAACAAAGTATCTTAAGTATGTAACAAATATTGAAAAAATACGACCATGAAAAATTTAGTGTTAATGTAATCATACTTACAAATTAATATATTACATAACACGTTCTGGTTCAAATATAGTGCATCAATCTTTTCATGTTTCAGACATTTTAGTGCTCCTTATAATTTTTCCATAAAATTTTGTCATTATCAAACCTTTGTCTACAAAAATAAAAACATTATTTTATATTGGGTAGAAGGATGAACGTGGTCACAGGCCACTTGGTGTAACTTGGTTATCAAACACCAGGAAACAAAATGTGAATGCCATCATCTAACTTTGGATGTGAGATCAATTGTGCTGTATTTTATTTAAACAGGAAAGCATGACTGATTGATCATTCCAAAAAACTAGTTCGGGCCCACTTGACAATAAGCATATAATACGCTGAGTTGCAAAACATAAATACTTCCACCCACTCGAGACAATTTTATTATCTGAGTTGTGTGTGTGATAGTACGAGACTTAACACCGACTGTTTTAATCAAACTTAACATATATGATAGCTAGGCAGCAGAAATAGGAAGGACCATTAGTTGGTGCTAATTCATTTAATTATATTATGAATAATAATTCTGTTAGCAAATAATATACCGGGAAAATAGTGTAAACTCACCGTTATCAAGGCATCCGAAATAGCATTTCATTTTCGATCTTCGAGGCATGCTGATTTTTAATAATAAACTTTCTGTAAGAAACGAAAATAGTTACACAGGCTTACGAAACGCTAACGAAGAAAAAAGTATTGGAACCAAGTTATGTCTAAAGAGAATTCAAAACAGAGTTTCTCAATGTCTAATCGTCTAATATTCTCATAAAGCTAAAAGATGCTCTAAATTAATACTACAACGTAAAATAACTCACACCAAGACCAAAAAAAAACGATTTAAAAAATTAAATCGTTACGACATTTTGAAAACTTTTTTTTTTTTTTTGACATTGTTTTACGGCCCTGGAATTTTGAAAACTTCAAAGCAGTGTTTCCACTTAAGTTTTTTTTAACACATTTTACCCTAGTTTCTTTTGAATTTATCCCTAAAATTTCCTAGACAACTTTCATAAATCCTTTATATAGAAAGCATAAATAAAATACAGAAAATAAACCACAGCATATTATTTAATGTAGGTATATATAATATAAACGCCCCCAGAAGATCATAGATCTATAGGATTAGAATTTTCAAGGAAGTCGACGCATTTCTTTTATATTCTTTTGCTGCACGCAACCTAACACTGTTCGGTTCTAAAATTGAGCAATTGTTTGCTGGCAAAGTTGGGAACTTTCTATGAAGCAAGCCGTTCAGGGTTTCATTAGAAAGCCTGTTTCTTTTGTCAGTTTTTACATTTGAGAACACTGAATAATCTTTCCACCTCAGTCTTTGAAGAAGGAACTGCTAGCAAAAGTGAAATGACAATTACAAGGTTTTCGTAAATGAAATTACCATGATAATCTTTCATGGTACATGAAGTACCTGTATATTACAATACAAGTAAGTTCTGGTGACATCAACGAAAATAGGTAAATAAAAGTTTGGCGGATTATACTTATTGGGATTCTGGGGAATCCCTAAGAAAAAAGCAGTGGCTTAATCTATGATTTACTTTACTAGAGGGTTACTGTTGAATCAAACCTTCTTAATAGTTTTTATACACAACTCTGTTTTATTCTTTTACTTGTCAACTCGACTTAATGTCATTCTCTCTCCATAAAATAAAATGTTCATTGTTTTACTTTAAAAACCGTTTATTTTAAAATTCACAACAGTTTATCATCCAAAATATCAGCTATTTTTCCCTAAAAAAGGGAGAATTCCCTAAAAATGGAAGCACTGCTTCAAAGTACGCTAACCTTTTTTATTGAGTCAGAACTCGTATCTGCCATCTAGTGAGTTTATTAGTTCATTAAGGCCAAAACGTTTCAAAAATGACCTCGCCGCACAGTGGGTCGATACTGTGATTTTAGTGACTTAGGGACCAACTTTGTTTTTTTATAATTTTTTTTATGTAGATAGATAGAGCTCGTTAATCTCAATAATAATTGTTTTGGGCAAAAATTACCAAAACTTTATAGTTTGGTCAGAAAAATGTGTTTTGTGATTTTTTTGTATGGAGCGGGTCACATTAAATTAAATTCCTGCTAAGTACCGCGAGGTCCCGCTTTGAAACTTTATTTTCCTTATACCTTGTCTAGTCTACTATCATTTGATGCTATGAACATGTGCATAAAGTTGCAACTCTGCCAAATAAATGGATCGAAAAAAATTAATAAATACATAGAATAAAATCCTTTATATTTTTTTTCGTAAGTGCTTTTAAGTTAAATTTGATATGGATTAGTAAGTAAAAGCACGTAATGATACCCATAATTACATAATACCTAACAACAATACATTTAGTAGGTCTCTAATTAAGCAATCTCTCTAATTATTAAGATAGTTAACATTATTTAATGAGGATAATTAGTTAAGTAGCCATTACTGGGTAGTAGAAAATATAGTAAACATTTGTTTATCTCTGGAAGTATAAAGTGACCATGTTTATTATATACTAACTAGTGTTCGTTTATTCGTACTACTACTAACATCTCGTGATTGTCGTTGTGATCTTGCTGTTTCCGTTATAATTGATAGTTTTGTTAACAATTTAGGATTATTTATGATTTTAAGAGAGCAACTACAGTCGCTGTCTGATAATAAAAAACTCTTTCAATTCCTACAAAATCAAATAAACGTGACCGAAAAGAAAAATGTTGAGCTCCAAAAATTCAGTACGCAATTTTGTTCAAATATAAGTGCAATATGGAAACGAAGTAGTCGCATGTTAGCACAGTTTATAAGAAAAAAATGTAATTGGTTAGAATGTGCAATAAACTGGCCCGAAGGAATGATACCTGAAGCTATCAACACTGCACATGAAAGGCTCGAGATTTCTAATACTGAAGATGTTGAAAATGTACCACCCTCAAATGTACTACAGAAGCCTCGACATCTATTTTTGCACCTCGAAAACCTTTTGAAGAATTGGGATCCAGGCAAAAACGAAGACGCACTGAACAAATTTACCAATCGCTTTCGTTATCCCCGGATGAAATGAAAGCTACTACAATTACTAGTTTGAGAAACACTAGAAATGAAGATGTAGGAGAAATAATGAACCACTTGTCAAATCACCCCGAAGATCTAGAAAAAGTTAATGAGTATTTAATTACAAGTAAAGTGAAAAGTAGTACATATTCTCCCGATAAGGCAATATTAGTTTCACTTAAATTAAGTGGCAGTATATAAACCTAAGAGAAGCAGCAAGTGAAAATGGGTCTGATTTATACCCTTCTTAATATAAAATTAAGCAAGAAAAGACCAAATGTTATCCAGGGAAAGACGAGGTAATTATTACTGAAGAAGGAGCTACTATTAAAATGCAAGCATTACTAAACTTGGCGCTATATAGGCTTTTAGATGTGATTACTTCGGATTTGGACTCTGCAAGAGAGCTACTGCTTATAAGCAAATAGGCTTTGATAGAGCCCCAGGTCAAAGTAATTATAAACAAAAAACTGAAACAGAGTTTGATGATTCATCTATTTTCATGGTCAGTCTAGTTCCTATAAGGCTTCAGAAATTTGATGGAACAATTGTTTGGGAAAACGACCTCATCAACTTTTTATTGCCGTCCAATAATGTTTAAATTTACAAAAGAAACGCAGTCAACAGTGACAATTATAAAAGCTAGCATAACAGAAGAAATAGAAAGACTTCAGCCATCAAAAATCAAACAAGTTGAAGTTAAGCATCAATTGCACATGATGATGATAGACGGCAAAATAACCTCATATTTTTCAGAAACATTTTCTGCTGTCTGTGATATTTGCAAAGCAAAACCGTCAGAGTTTTTTGAAGTGACTTGCTTATCAAAGAGAAAATAATGAAGAAATATTCCAGTATGGAATGCCATCTTTATATGCCTGGATAAGATGCATGGAGTGCTTACTTCATATCGGTAAATATAATTTTATTACTTCACAATTTTTTCATCGTATGTAGTTTCCTGTGAGATTATTTTTTATATGACACTTTTTTGTTTGCGTCTTATCGTTTGGACTTCAAGAAATGGGGTTGCAAGGGGGGATGACAAAGAAAAAATATCAATCAGAAAGAGCGCTATACAGCAAGCGTTTAAAAAGGAATGCGGTTTACTTATAGATGTTGTCAAGCAAGGAGTAGGAACAACCAATGATGGCAATACTGCCAGAAGATTTTTCAGGGATGCAGAAGAAACAGCCCGCATAACAGGAATACGTAAAGATTTAATAGAGAGGCTTCACGTGATTCTTCACTCTGTTGCATCTGGAGAGCAGGTTTCCAATTTTTCGGAATTTTTTAGATATACTGCAGAATTGTATGTTAATGTATATCCCTGGTATTATATATGCCTTCCAGTATCCATAAATTGTTGGCACATGGCAGTGATATATAATAATGAAGAACTTTGGTGCCATTCGTATAGGTAAACTCTCGGAAGAGGCAGCGGAAGCTCGCAATAAAGATTTTCGGAAATATACAGAGAGATGTTATTCAAGAATGAGAAGTAGAAGGTCGACTAATGAGGATATTTTACACAATCTTCTTTCGTCTTCTGACCCAAAGATCGAAAGGTGAAACAAAATATATAATATTTAGAGAGATTGCATAATTAGAGACCTACTAAATGTATTGTTGTTAGGTATTATGTAATTATGGGTATCATTACGTGCTTTTACTTACTAATCCATATCAAATTTAACTTAAAAGCACTTACGAAAAAAAAAAAAAAGGTTTTTATTCTATGTATTTATTAATTTTTTTCGATCCATTTATTTGGCAGAGTTGCAACTTTATGCACATGTTCATAGCATCAAATGATAGTAGACTAGACAAGGTATAAGGAAAATAAAGTTTCAAAGCGGGACCTCGCGGTACTTAGCAGGAATTTAATTTAATGTGACCCGTTCCATACAAAAAAATCATAAAACACATTTTTCTGACCAAACTATAAAGTTTTTGTAATTTTTGCCCAAAACGATTATTATTGAGATTAACGAGCTCTATCTATCTACATAAAAAAAATTATAAAAAAACAAAGTTGGTCCCTAAGTCACTAAAATCATAGAATCGACCCACTGTGCGCCGGTTCCTAAAGATGACGCTAGTTGTATGTTATTTTCCTTTGTATGGGAGTTGCACCCCCCTGGCACAGACCATAGATTATACACTTAATATAATACACTTAATATATTTGAGATAGATGCGCAACTCTCATTTTTATTTTTGCTTTAGTTAGAGCCCGGGACAGCAGGCGTCGCTGCTGTCGATTATTAGTCTCCCTACCCCCCACCAGGTGGCTTTTTTAGTAATGTTAATATTTTTTATAATTAACTCTCTTTATGAAAAAATCTTATCGTTTAGAATCGCTGAAATTCCCGGTAGTACTTATGAAATATTAAAGAACGTTTGATTGTGTTCAGCATTCTAATCGATAAGACCTTTTCATACAGAGAGAAAACAGTTTTTTTAAATAAAAAGCTGTAATTCTCTGTAAGCTATTTAATTTCCCTATATTACAAACAATTTACTGTTAAAAGATAGTATGAACGTACAATTGTATAAAATTTCGAATAACAATAACTCCTCTAGATTAATCCTACTAGAGTACTTAATAACATTAAATCGAAAGTTATCTAAAAGTTAATTAAGTCTAGATAATCAAATCATTCAATGTCACTTAAGTCATTTGTGCGAAATATAAACATGTCAGCTTTCCATTACAAACATAGTAGACAATTTGAATTAAATTTAATAAATTTGTTTCTTAACTATAGCAGTTCTTGCTTAAAGTTGATCGTGACAGATCATGACCTTGTATGAAAATATTACATCTATAAACACTACCTATGCTTCGTCATACAATAATTGTCATTTATACTAGCATTGTAGAGATAATACACACACTAAAGTGAATACTAAATTATTCTTAGCATTCTTATAAACATTTAGAAATTTAAGAAACGATTAACCCACAATCATGTTCATAACATGTGACATTTTGTTCTGCACAAACGTTTTATTACATGATTTGAAAAACAAAAAATGTTTAAAAAATGTAATGATGATTTAAAGTACTCTTAAATATTGATAGTTTGTACTTAATGACGCTTATAGTAATCTTAGACATGATTACATTAGTTATACTTTTATTCCCTATCTAAATTATTTCTATTCTGACGTTTCTGATGCTTTAGCTTTGGTAATACTAGATGAAACAAACAGCAGATTGAAAGAAAATCATCTTAAAGTTAATTACATTCATTACAAACCATTAGTTTACATTTTGTTACAAAAGAAACTGGTGTTCGTTACATGCAAATGAATTATAAACATACACATGCAAACATAAAATGTAAATTTATCTTTTAATCCAAATTAAATGTACACTAATATTACATCTAAATAATAGAAAGGGTTTCGAAAATTTTTATTGCACTCAACAGCAGACGAGCACGCAACCCGGCCCATGATAAGTGGTCACCAGTGCTTATAAACTTCAGCAGTGCCATAGGGGTTGCTGTCTATCACTTAAGTTTTAATAAATTATTAATATACTCAGTCACAAGCATATTGATTTCACATAATGAAAATGTAAGAAACATAATCATGTTTGGGCATTTTCATTTATATCTGCTCATACAGAAAACACAACTTAGCAAATATATTCCACAGTTAATCTAAATAATTGCAAATAATGCTTTTAAAGACCGTTGACTTTTGATCATTAATTAAAATCATCTTCTCGTAGAATTTACAAAAGGTTATTTACAAAAATTTATATCAGTATTTTCATATATTACTAACTTACTAATTACAACTATTCAAATGTAATACTATAACTATAAGAACTAAACAACCTATTTTAAAACAAAATTGGCATCAATTTAGTTCTTATGAACTATTTCAATTATTAATTTATCAATTATAAACATATTTAAAAAAAATTAAGATCCCTTGAGAGTTCACGTTCCTTGCTGAATCAGTTTCTCTTCTGAAACGGAGAAACAAAGTATCTTAAGTATGTAACAAATATTGAAAAAAATACGACCATGAAAAATTTAGTGTTAATGTAATCTTACTTACAAATTAATATATTACATAACACGTTCTGGTTCAAATATAGTGCATCAATCTTTTCATGTTTCAGACATTTTAGTGCTCCTTATAATTTTTCCATAAAATTTTGTCATTATCAAACCTTTGTCTACAAAAATAAAAACATTATTTTATATTGGGTCGAAGGATGAACGTGGTCACAGGCCACTTGGTGTAACTTAGTTATCAAACACCAGGAAACAAAACGTGAATGCCATCATCTAACTTTGGATGTGAGATCAATTGTGCTGTATTTTATTTAAACAGGAAAGCATGACTGATTGATCATTCCAAAAAACTAGTTCGGGCCCACTTGACAATAAGCATATAATACGCTGAGTTGCAAAACATAAATACTTCCACCCACTCGAGACAATTTTATTATCTGAGGTGTGTGTGTGATAGTACGAGACTTAATACCGACTGTTTTGATCAAAACTTAACATATATGATAGCTAGGCAGCAGAAATAGGAAGGACCATTAGTTGGTGCTAATTCATTTAATTATATTATGAATAATAATTCTGTTAGCAAATAATATACCGGGAAAATAGTGTAAACTCACCATTATCAAGGCATCCGAAATAGCATTTCATTTTCGATCTTCGAGGCATGCTGATTTTTAATAATAAACATTCTGTAAGAAATGAAAATAGTTACACAGGCTTACGAAACGCTAACGAAGAAAAAAGTATTGGAGCCAAGTTATGTCTAAAGAGAATTCAAAACAGAGTTTCTCAATGTCTAATCGTCTAATATTCTCATAAAGCTAAAAGTTGCTCTAAATTAATACTACAACGTAAAATAACTCACACCAAGACCAAAAAAAAACGATTTAAAAAATTAAATCGTTACCTACGACATTTTGAAAATTTTTTTTTTTTTTTTGAGATTATTTTACGGCCCTGGAATTTTGAAAACTTCAAAGCAGTGTTTCCACTTACGTTTTTTTTAACACATTTTACCCTAGTTTCTTTTGAATTTACCCTAAAATTTCCTAGACAACTTTCATAAATCCTTTATATAGAAAGCGTAAATAAATACAGAAAATAAACCACAGCATATTATTTAATGTAGGTATATATAATATAAACGCCCCCAGAAGATCATAGATCTATAGGATTAGAATTTTCAAGGAAGTCGACGCATTGCTTTTATATTCTTTTGCTGCACAACCTAACACTGTTCGGTTCTAAAATTGAGCAATTGCTTGCTGGCAAAGTTGGGAACTTTCTATGAAGCAAGCCGTTCAGGGTTTTATTAGAAAGCCTGTTTCTTTTGTCAGTTTTTAAATTTGAGAACACTGAATAATCTTTCCACCTCAGTCTTTGAAGAAGGAACTGCTAGCAAAAGTGAAATGACAATTACAAGGTTTTCGTAAATGAAATTACCATGATAATCTTTCATGGTACATGAAGTACCTGTATATTACAATACAAGTAAGTTCTGGTGACATCAACGAAAATAGGTAAATAAAAATTTGGCGGATTATACTTATTGGGATTCTGGGGAATCCCTAAGAAAAAGCAGTGGCTTAATCTATGATTTACTTTACTAGAGGGTTACTGTTGAATCAAACCTTTATAGTTTTTATACACAACTCTGTTTTATTCTTTTACTTGTCAACTCGACTTAATGCCATTCTCTCTCCATAAAATAAAATGTTCATTGTTTTACTTTAATTATCGTTTATTTTAAAATTCACAACAGTTACTAGTATATGCTTTGCTTTTTACCCCGAAATATCCTAAATCCTGGTATTTTTTAAATTGTCTTTATCATCCAAAATATCAACTATTTTTCCCTAAAAAAGGGAGAATTCCCTAAAAGTGGAAGCACTGCTTCAAAGTACGCTACATTTTGTATTGAGTCAGAACTCATATCTGCCATCTAGTGAGTTTATTAGATCATTAATGCCTAAAAGTTACAAAAATGACGTCGCCACAGGAGTAAGATGACGCTAGTTGAATGTTATTTTCCTTTGTATGGGAGTTGCACCCCCCTGGCACAGACAATATAATTAATATGTTGTAAAAGGATGGTAGGATTTAATGAATGAATGATTTATTTTATTTCAGACAAACAAGTCCATATGTGTAGTTACATAGTAGACTTGCGCAAAACATCACTTGCCAATGTAATGTGATATGACATCACTTTTACAGACAGGTGATATTACTCGAAAACATTACACATCACTCTTAACATTACTCGGTGCGTTCAATAGATACTGTGACGACGAATACATTGTATCTATACACCCGAATCATTACTTAAGTGATGTGTTCATACACATCACTTAGGTAATGATTCGGGTGTGTCATTACAGTAGTGTATTACAATACAAAGTATGAACTTTGTATTGTAATACACTGTTAAATTACTTGACAGAGATTGACTTACTTAATAATAGAATAATTTTATTTTTTACTTAATATAATTTATTGCGGGATGAACGGATTTCATATGGCGACTTAGACTGCAAATTGAGCTCGACAATAATGTTAATATACGAGAGCAGTAGATGCATTGTTTCGGCGCGGTCTCCTCAAAGTGCATCCAAAGAGGACTGTACTTTCATTTAGACGCCGTTCTTTCTTTCACTTATTAAACACGCATTAAAACAAATAATAAAACTATTTTCAAACAAGTGCTTAAGTAATTCAAACACAAAAATTAATATGAAATATTACTAAACAATTACGAGCGACTAGCGATTTTACAAAAGTTGCGAATTAAAAATTAAGTAACTACTTGCGGGGAACTACTGGCTGGCCGCATGAAAAATATAAACACAAATACCTATATTAAAATTCAGACGTACCATAGGTATAAAAATGTACCTAGCGGCCAGAGCATACGGTTCAAAATCACTAGGAATAATTCCGTGTCGCTTGCTCATTTATTTTGGTCGATCGGTCTGTCTCGTTCGCTCGGTTCCGTTCGTGTAATATGCAACATTACACGACAAAGAAAGAAACATGTTGGGTGATAGTGTGATGTTTGTTTCCTTCGCGTAATGTGTGATGTTCCATTACATCGTAGAGTAATATTACCGGAGTAATATCACTCGCATTACTTACACATGTCTATTACATAGTATCATTGAAACATTCTTAAAATTACCAACACCAATAAAATAAAAAAGACACATATATTAAAAATAATTATCAGTTGAATAAAAAAATATTCCATTCAACTGATATGTACTTCGAACCAACCATTATTAATATTATTATTATTTTTATTTAATGACGGTTGTACGAGAAGCGAAGGTGTGTGAATTGTTATATTTTATAAATTTAGTGTTTCTTCCAGTTCAAAATCTTAATAATGTAGGGTTATTAACTATTTGGCATGTATTTAACACAATTGCACAATTGTGGGTAAATAAAACTAAACTCGCTTAATATGGGTTTTCGGATATTTTCAAAAACTTCATTCAATTTTCTACAAATCAGTTTTATTAGGATATATTTTCAAATTAAATTTATATCGTTACGCTTCATTACTTTTCATATAATGGCATATGTAAAAACTAAAAAGAAAAAGGGGAAAAAAATATATTGAGACCTCAATGAATTGTTTGAAAGAATGCGTTAAATTACAACCCTCGCATTTTTTGAAGTGAAACTTCTTTAGGCGCATGAGGGTAAATTTTTTACAGATGTAACGTCACGCAGGTATGCAACGGAAGTGTCGAAAAATTTTAATACAGCGCCACCTATGAGATTTTTTAATACTAACGTGCGTATGAAACCTATTGTAGTGAATTTCAATTTAGGATTATACGTGACGTTAAAATATCGATTCGCAGAGGGCGCTACCTCATACTTTATAAGATGATTTACAATTATTTACAAATGACAAAATTTTACATATAGACATTTAGAATAATTGTATTTTAATTTTTGAAGGTTTCACTTCTAACACGTGTGAATTGCACACATGTTTAATTTTTTTTATATGTCACACTTATGCACTTTAGCTAAATTATTACACGTTTAAGCCCGAAGAAATAGAAAATTAACAAAATTAAACGATTCACATAATTTCACTAATCGCGTTTCCGCCAAAAAGCATTGACGTTTTGGAATATAAGTAATTGGATGGGCTTGAATGGCATTATAATATTAAGCGAGTCGTACTCGCCCGCTTCGCTGCGCATTTAAAATTAACATTATTCTTTATTGTCATTATTATTAGGGAGTCCAACACATATAAATATTAGCCTATCCATTAAGTACATGTATTATATACATGGATACTAAGTTTCAAGTCAATCGGATGCATATTTATAACGGAACACCCGTAAAAACCACTGTAGATTTATATATTATTATAGATTAATGGGATCTTAAGAGATTAAATGAGGGTTTTGCCTATATTTGTGTCCTTAGAAAATCTTACAACGTATTTATAAATCGTCTCCATTCGAGTATGGATTTGGCTTTCGTGTAGAACGCTAGAGATGTTTTTTTTTATTGTTATGGCTATCCAACTGTTAGCTTGGATGCATAATATCACCTTGATTATGAGAAACCTTGATTGCTGTACTACGGTGTCCTCTTTCTATTTCTGGTCGAAATCAGTAACTGCTAAAAAAATTTTTTTCCTAAAGAGTAATAATGTACGTGTACTTATGTAAGAAAGTTCGTGGTATTGATATGTTTACTTTAATTAAGTATACATTTTGTATTGTACTTTGCTAACTGATTGAATATAACGGACAGATCTTCCTCTCATAATGTTTAGGTTGAAAGATAAATATATGGGATTGCTATATTATGGATATGTAATAGGCGTCCAGGCTGAACTACACTTCGATAAAGCGGCACGACACGAGAACCCTCTTATGGTGGCCGCCGGTAATTACATTCCCGATCCTGCGGACAGAATATAAAGCAGTCGACGTCACCCCAAATACGCCATTTCCGATCCTCCCGATACACTAACGGTGCTTTTAGGTCCCTCAAGCACTGGTCATCGTTCTCGTCGAACCCGTTGCTTACGACGAAGGGCTCGACCAGTAAATTAACCCTCAGACACAGCCCACTAAGTTTCTTGCCGGATCTTCTCAGCGGGTCGCGCTTCCGATCCGGTGGTAGATTCTGCGAAGCACGGCTCTTGCTAGGGTTCATGTTAGCAACGTCGTCAGGTTTGAGCCCCGTGAATTCACCTACTATAGTTAAGGTTACGCTGAAATTGCCTCTCAAGGCTCTCAGCTTAGGTAGGAAAAAAAAAGCTGAACTTAATAATTTATTAAATCAGTTGTCTTACGAACTGACAAAATATTCACACATTGTTAATTCTTGCGGTAATTGCTTGAATTTTAAGTTAAATCCAGCATAGCTTACAACAAAAGCGTTAGAAAAAGAAACGTATCGATAAATTGTATTGTTGCATAATTTGTAAACAATCTTTAATAAGAATTACAATCATTGTTCGATCGAAACCAATGCATTTCCGCTCGTAATGTTTGGCAAACATATTGCTTAGCCAAAAATACTGTTTCCTTCTGAATTAAAACGTTGTAATCAGTAGACGTTTTTACCACAATGCTTTTGCAACGAGTTGCTTATTTAGGTATCTTTCTGTTTTATATGTTAGTTTTAGTTAACAGTAGTAAGAATTCCGATGAATATAATAAACCAGACAACGGTAGGGGTAGTAAGTCGAAAAAAAGTAAAATGGGTAAGTTTTTTTCCCTATTGTATTAGTAAGTACCTTTACTCATTTCCTTTTACCGAATTGTAACAAACCATACATAATATAACAAATACATATAAATATAAAGATCCGTTGACATGAGAGTCATAAGGTCGAATTTGAATAATCCCGAGTTCTCAAATTATAATTATATATGTAGTTATAGTTGTTCTGTTATACAGTATGTATTGCAAGCTTTTTCGAATTTGAAAAGTGACTACTATCCGATACACGGTACCAAATTTTCGTTCATTCAATAGTTACGAAGTTATGAAAAGTGAAATTATTAAAATGATAAATAAAATAATATTAAAATTAAAATAAAGTCATATTAAAATAAAGCGCAGTAAAAAATAAAAGAACGTCAATTTTGAAGGTATTTTTAATATATAATTAAATGTAAAATTGTAGCTTTTGAAAATATTTTCAGCTCAAAATACAGCAACTGGTACATTTTCGAACATAATCACACAAATTCAGAATTTGCCTACCATGGATCTAGGCAGGAGATTTCGAACCCCGTGCAAAACTGGAAACAAATGTGGGAAGGTGTGTACCGCTATTCGCGTTGTGATGTCTAAAGACTCTGATCTAATGGATCTAGTGCTGAAGTGACACTTAAACAGTCACTGTCAAATTTATGGCGCTAAGATTCTTTTCTGCATTTTCAAGATGAACGTCAACGCTTGTGTCGATTTTGCCTTTGCTTACAGGATTAAAAGAAATTAAATTACTTTTTGATCGGCCGGATTGCCGGCTCCGTTCAAAATATACACGAGATCCCTGTGGATTACGGTATCCATTGTCCAATGAGGGTGGCCGTTTCAACGATAAAATTATGGCGATAAATATTTGGATGCTTTAAAAAATGTCACGACCGAAATTATTACCTACGAGTTCAACGACCAATTAGCTACTGAAAAATAATATTTAAAAAAAAAACACTTTATATCATACTATATTACTGCGATCTCACCCTTTTTTTTCCCTCGCGAATTTATACGTACACTCAATCATATATTATCAATACATATATAATGTTCCGCGTTTGATAATTAGCTTACAATAAGTAAACAATGCACACACGCCATAACTATGAATGTTTTACTTTACTACACGACTGCTTTTTTTGTTCCTTTTAGGTTATCAAAAGGCTGATGGTACCTAAATTGGCCCAATTAGAAAATACAATAATGGGTATAATGAAGGAATTAACTAAAATGCCCCCAGGGTCTCGGCTTCCTGATAAGTTTACTAAAACTGAACCAATTAAGTTGTTGCTGGATCAAAATTACAAGTAAGATTTTATAACTCTATTGAAAAATATTTCGTATGTCAAAACTCACGTCATCTCGGATCCTCCCGATCCACTAACGGTGCTTTTAGGTACTTCAAGCACCGGTCACCGTTCTCGTCGGACCCGTCGCTTGCGACGAAGGGCTCGACGAGTAAATTAACTCTCAGACACAGCCCACTGAGTTTCTCGACGGATCTTCTCAGTGGGTCGCGTTTCCGATCCGCTGGTAGAGTCTGCGAAGCACGGCTCTTGCTAGGGTTCGTGTTAGCAACGTCATCAGGTTTGAGTCCCGTGAGCTCACCTACTAGCCACGGTTACGCTGAAATAGCCTCTAAGGCTATCAGCTTAGGTAGGAAAAAAATATTGTCAAAACTGGTATGATTTCGCGTACTGGTGTGATATGTCTTGTCAATTAATTTCAGAGAAGATGTGTGTATGGACAAGCTGGAGTCTTGCTTGAAAGAAGATAAACGTCGTAAGCGCATTCTGAAGAAGTTGTTCTTTAAGAAGTACAACTCTTTGAGGCAGGATCTGATCGGATATGGCGGCAGAAGATTGTGGGGTGGCGAAGGAAACCTGTTCTACTAAAGATGTTAAAAAATAAATGAATTGAATAAATTGCTTGTCTTTTTTTTGTTAAACTTTGAGACATTGGCAGAGATTAATTATTTGTTAGTAAATTTCAGAACGTAAGCCGCATAGGTGACGATTAATAAAAATATCAAAGAAAAAAAGGCTACTGGTCCCGATAGACCTTAACTGTATACACGTCGTATATCTGAAAATTACAACTTTTTTGAATAAGGACTTTTTTATAACAATTTAGACCGTTTTGAAGAAAATTCTATTAGAAAAACGTTATTACAATACCGAATTGTGAATCTAAATCAATAACGAACTCACTGGAACACACACAAAAAAAAAAAATCATCAAAATCGGTCTAGCCGTTTAGGAGTTCCCTAACATATCGGATCTTCCCTATATACAACACACGGACAGAATAATTTTATTTATTAGATTATTTCCTGTGTACTTAAATCTTATGATAGTTTGAAAAGATCCGGTTATTACCCTTTCGAATTATCCGAGGGCGAGTGATTTCCTCGCAATAGTGCCAGCGAGATTATTATTATTATTTTTTTCCTACCTAAGCTGGTAGCCTGGAGCGGCTATTCCAGCGTAACCGTAACTAGTAGGTGAGCTCGCGGGGCTCAAACCTGACGACGATGCTAACACGAACCCTAGGAAGAGTCGTGCTTCGCAGAATCTACAACTGGATCGGAAACTAATTTACTCGTCGAGCCCTTCGTCGCAAGCGACGGGTTCGACGAGAACGGTGACCGGTGCTTGAAGTACCTAGAAGCACCGTTAGTGGATCGGGAGGAAGTGAGATTAAGAAAATAGGATTATTGTTAGCAAATTCTTGCACCGTGAGCTCGCCTACCCGTCCGCACGTACTTGGAATAAACCCCTAAACTACCAAAGATTAGGTAGGAAAAAAATAATCGCAGAAGGGTTTTTTTTAATCATTTTACTTTCTTCACACTGTTATTTAAAGGGCACTTACCACGATTTTCATATTTAAAGAGTTGCCAATATTTATTTCTTTTTTCCTCTACCTATTCGTCGGTAGTCTAGGGAGCTATTCCTGCTACGTCCTGACGGGTACGTGTGCTCAAGGGCTCAACTTGAGAGAGTTTGCTAACACTAGTCCTAGCAAGAGCAGTGATTCGCAAAATTTACTACAGCATCGGAATCACGACCCACAGAAGATCCGGCGGGAAACTCTTTATTTCTTTCAAATCACACTACTTTCTATTAACAGTTGTAATAATAGTTTATGTTACAAAAGGTGCCAAGGGTCGAAATGTCAAGTTCTGCCCATAAATACAATAATAAATAATTATTAATAAATAATTATGATTAAAATTTAGTATTGAATATTTTAAAATTCGATTTCGAGCACTATAATATAATACCTAATACAAATATAATTTGAATAAAATCTAAATGGAAACGCAAGTAGTTCTTGAGCGTACTTTATTACCTATGTTATTTAAATAAAACGTTTATTCTCTGACCTCATGATATTAGTTAGTTTATTGCCTTTACAAGTTGTTGAGCATTAGGCTCTCCAGGTGTTTATGTAAACGCCTTCTCAACTTTTTTTTTATTTTTTTTATTTTTATTGCTTTGATTGATCTACAACGTAAATGCGCCACCCACCTCGAGATATAAGTTCTAAGATCTCAGTATAGTTACAACGGCTACCCCACCCTTCGAACCGAAACGCATTACTGCTTCACGGCGGAAATAGGCGAGGTGGTGGTACCTACCCCTGCGGACTCCCAAGAAGTCCTACCACCAGTGATTACGCAAATTATAATTTTTGCGGGTTTGATTTTTATTACATGATGTTATTCCTTCACCGTGGAAGTCAATCGTGAACATTTGTTGAGTACGTATTTCATTAGAAAAATTGGTATCCGCCTGCGGGATTCGAACACCGGTGCATCGCTACATACGAATGTACCGGACGTTTTATTCTTTAGGTCACAACGACTTAAACCTATTGTTTCTTTTGGACCGATCTGCCCAAATATTTTGGCAAACTCTCAATTTCTTTTTCTTTACGCGTTTTCGGATTGAATATAATTTTGATGACCCTTCAACAATTTAAAGATTGTGACTGTATAGTTATTTTGAAATCACAAAAAAAATATATTTAAGAGAGATAGAGTGAGCGAAAGTAACATAATGCTTGAACATTCTTAATGGTTGTAGCTGCATCAATTTATTTACGGTTTTAAATTAATGTTTAGTTAAATGTAAACTCATTAATCACGTGTTACTATAAAACACAATAATAATCTCCATTAATATGAACAATACATGCTTTTTGCAAACAAACCCATGTTTTGCAAATAAGCCCGACGAAGGAAGTTGTTGCACGAAGTCTGGAAAATTTACAAAAAGCATTTTATGATTCTAATTACAATTTTCAATTCACGTCCAACCTGTATAATGATTTACGAATAAGCATTTTCATAAAATCATCAGGAAAATTCAAAGAATTTTAATTCGTGTTCTAATCAACTTGTTGTCTTTTTATAATTCTTAATAAGTATAAGTTTTAGAAATGAGTGAAGTTAAATTAACTTTGTTGATTGTTTTGATATTGTTTTTAAGTTTTAGAAGCATTTGGGCGGTCGATGATGGTACGTTTCTAAAGATATTGTTTATTTTATTTTTCACTATAACACGTTTAGATACATACATATATGTATATAAGTATCGGTACATTGTCGTAAATGTTGTCCTTAGTGTTGTGAGTAGGAGGAGCATACGTCTCTTATCTACACCCTACCCATACCGTTCTCGTACTGTGGCATGTTTTCTTTTCAATTATTTTTTATTGCTTAGGTGGCTGGACGATCTCACAGCCCGCCTGGTGTTAAGTGGTTACCGGAGCCCATAGACATGTGCAAGGTAAATGTCACCGCCCACCTTGAGTTATAAGTTCTAAGGTCTTAGTATAGTTACAACGGCTGCCCCACCCTTCAAACCGAAACACATTACTGCTTCGCGGCAGATATAAGCAGGGTTGTGGTACCTACCCGTGCGGACTCATAAGAGGTCCTGCCACCAGTAAAAGAATGTTCTCTGGCCCGAAGTGGTTAATAAAATGATCAAAAAAATGTTTTTAAAACACTTAAAAAATAGCATAAAGGAAATAAAATTAAGGTAGTTTGAATTCAAACAGCGTAGTAGTTATTCAATAATTCTTTTAGTAATTTCCATTCAAGGGTTCTATTGTGAAAAATAACAAATGGACATCTGTTTTTCCCTCCAAAAACATTTCAAGTTGTTAGTCGGTCGTCACCTTAACTCCTGAACGAATTTGAATTTTGTTGTGAAATGTATTTTGTTTTAGGTAGTTATTAGTTATCCAAATATAGTTCGATGTTTAGCTAATCTCTAATAACGAAAGCCATAGTATGATTTTATTTTATTTTGGTTATTATTAATATGAATTATGCGAAATATGTTATTATGCTTCCGTAGCTAATGTGCCTAACATAAAAAACAGCTCAAAATGTGCTAACAAATTTCCAGGACTATTGTTTTCTGTGACTCGAGCACCGCGGTACTTCGGTATCTTGCAAGATCACAGGGGACAGCCCCTCTCTGTGGAAGTCTCAGAGGAATACATGGACCAAGACTATATTGCTACTAATCGGTAAATATGTTAAACACATCGACGGCTCGACGATGTTGAAACAAAATCAATATATTAATACGTGAAGCAAAAACTTTGTACCCTTTTTTACGAAAATTGCTCGGACGGAGGAGTATGAAATTTCTTACACTTATAGAGAATATAGAGAAGGAGTGCACAATGCTAATATTTTTTTTTAAATAATGCTTAATTGATACTTTAAATCAATAAAGAAAACATTACACACACTACCATGTATTTGACACAACACCTACATAAAAATGTACTCTTTGTTTACTGTCAATTGGGAAACTTTTGTTATTGTTTAAATTCTGTGGTCGAATTGAAAATAGATTAATATTGTTGGTCTTTAATATTATTGATTTAAAGTGTAGTTTTGGAGACTACTGTGATTATATTATCGAATTATAATCGTGTTTGACAATAGAACCATATTAATGTTTAAACTTATAATTTCAATTAATTATAGTCGAATCTCGACTACTGCGGGGCCACTAGTTTACCTAAAATCTGTAATTTCCGATGAGGTTTTATAGACGTTTCGCTAACATATTAATGAAAGCGTCTAGCCCATCCGGGTGTAGCTGGAATAGACCTTAGGTTACCAGCGAACAGATAGGGAAAAAAAAGCGGCAATGGTTAATGTTCCGAGATCAGATAGATTGCATTTGGGTTCATGCTATTTCTGCTCCATTCCATAAAGATTCAAGTTAGTCGACGTCATTGACACTAAGCATCAGACGGGCCATGGTCTAATCGACTAAGCTGATAATTATGTAAAATTCCCAATTAGTACCCAATTAATTCAGTTAATGAATGCCCATAAATACATTAAAAAAAAGGTTACTTAACAGTCAATAACATTTTAGGTCTTTTTTTTTCTACCTATACTGATAGCCTTGAGAGGCTATTTCAGCTTCAACTTAGCGTGTAGCCTACTCGGGGCTCAAACCGGAAGTGTTGCTAACACTGGCCCTACTTCGCAGAATCTACCGCCGGATCGGAAACGCGACCCATTGAGAAGATCCGGCGAGAATTTTTATTAACATTCAAGTTAACATTTATATTATAGTAGACGAGAGAGATATTATTGAGTTTGGTTTATGTTAGTTCAAAGGCACACGGGTTTTTGTTTCATTCAATAATAAATTACATTTCAAATAACGTCGACCAGAACGATGCCTTTCCATTATGCAATAAAAACATGGGTTATATAAAATGACTATTATAATGAGTATTATTTAAGGAAGTTGCATTGTAAATTAAGTTACATAAAACTTTGTTTCAGGAAACGGCACAAAATGGACTGGAATAAGTGAGTTTTTTATTATATTTATTTATTAAGTAGTTTAGATTAGTACTAGGGGTTAAAGTATGAAATTGACATAGAACCTTCATGGTTTTAGATTTTTGCGTGAAACTTTTTTCAAATGGTACCTATGATACTTTTGAGGAATGTTTATAATTAAAATTAAAATAATTATAAAATATATTAAAATAGATTATGTAATTAATTAAAGTAATTTTTTAATGCAAAATGCCTATGTAACATGTCGTACAAAAGATTATATCTTCACGATTCAGAAGTCAAAAGCCTGATGATAAAAAACCTAATAATTTGAAAATAGCTTGGCGATTTAATTTCATGCCCGTTTTGTTTAAATCACGGTTTAGTATGGCATCCTAATTTTTTATTTCCTCGATGGTTGAGTTTACCAGAAAAAAAAAAAACGATAATGAATTCTTAATTCAAAACGACTTCTTTCGTACCTACAATATGAACAGTGATTTCGAAACTGGCATAAAGTTAAAACTATTGCCATAAAGAAAAAAAAGGAAAAAAACATTGATTTCTTCTTTTTTTCCAGAAATACTTTAGACATCGATGATTTTGATGACGACGACACGGAAGAAATATTCGACGAAAAAGATAAAGACGTTAAATTACCAAATAAATACAATCTTCAAGCGGGACCAGTGTAGTCGGACATTAATCTAATATTTACTTAGTAATTAAGTTTATTTTATCAATAAATTACTGTTGACTATTGAACGTTTCATTTAGTAGCATCAGTATTATCAGTTTTGTTACATACAACTCTTCAGACACTTCGCCTGAAGTCGCATGCTTTCATCTATCATTATGTTGCTCATGGCTTTTGTACCGCAATTTCTCTTTTTTTTAAATACTCACCTGACTCAGATACATGATACAAGATTAGTTTTTTTTAAATTGCCTTTGTAGATAGACGAGCATACAGCCCACCTGATGGTGAGAGGTTACCGTAACCCATAGACGCCAGCATTGTCAGGGCAGAGCTAAGCTGCTGTCTACCGTTAAGTACTCTCCACAAGCCTCGTTTAAAGAAGGACATGTCATTCAAAAAAGATCTCTGGGAACGCACTGTGGATGAACGCAGTGGTTGTAGATAGTATGGATGAATTCTACTCCGGTGGCGGGCGGTGCGATGGTAAAAACGAGATGATGGGTTCATCTTAAACAATTACTCTGAGCATTCCGGAGAGCAGGCACACTCAAATATCAGTAACAAAGATTAAACTCGAATCCTATCGTGCACAAATTACCTATAAGCTTATGTGTATGTTGTGTAAACTAATTGAAATTATTATGGAAAATTACGTGATTCTAAAACAAACGGCTTAAATCCAATAGTCGGTAATTTTTTAGTTAAAAAAAATAGACGCACTCATGGGTGTTTGTCGTATTTCGATTATATACTATACGCATACGTAATAGTTAATTAATTACTGACTAGATCGTATAGCAGTTGATGTCGCTAGATAGAAGCTTCGATTTGGATATCGAGAAAACATTCGTGTGATGGACAAGTTTGTTACTTCATTTCCGAACGTTTAATATTTATACGTCAGAGATGGTCATTAGTTTGGTAGCTAAACGAAACGCAGCACGATTCCCGAGAGATGGCAGCACGATTGCGGTATCGGAACTCGGCTAACTTCATGCTACGACAGAGCCTAGCCTATGGAGACGCATAGACGCCATTACACACTTACCAACCGGCCTTCTTGAAGAGCGGTGCCTCCGTCCTAAGAACTGTCATACGTTTCGTCTGCTAAGCTCGATCACCCTATTCGCCCCTATGATGTCTGACTATGGTGTTAATAATTGTGGCTTCTTCGACATATATGTGTTTATTTTAACGTTAAATTATAATTTGCGTAATTACTGGTGGTAGGATCTCTTGTGAGTCCGCGCGGGTAGGTACCACCACCCTGCCTATTTCTGCCGTGAAGCAGTAATGCGTTTCGGTTTGAAGGGTGGGGCAGCCGTTGTAACTATACTTGAGATCACCCACTCAAGGTGGGTGGCGCATTTACGTCGTAGATGTCTATGGGCTCCAGCAACCATTTAACACCAGGCGGGCTATGAGCTCGTCCACCCATCTAAGCAATAAATAAATAAAAAAGTCTATAAGTATGTTTATCTATCTCTGATTCCCAAATTTAAACGTAATTCGGTTTGATTCCAGATTGCATGTGATTTGTTAAAAGAAAAAAACATATCAATACGTTTGATTGACTCAATGAAAAAACATTGTAATTGACAACATTGTAATCGCATATAAAAAGTATAAAAAAGATTAACGTAAAACCGTGCTATTGACTACCGCTTGCCATCGTTAATGTCGCTGTACATTTTATCCATGCGTTCTTCCACTGACTGTGGCGGGATGTCCTGAGGGAAGAGTGGCATTCGGGCCATCTCCAGCGACTCTTCCGAGTAGTCAGCCGTCTCATCGGAGTAAAGCTCCGCTAGATGCTCTTGGTAGATTTTCTCGCACTCACGAGGGTGCTCGCTGCTGATCGTGCTTGGGTGGTATCCGATAGCTTCGATCGGCCCGACGGTCAGATAGGGAACTGAAGTTGTCACCTCGAAATGTTTGCCTGAAGAAAATGAACGAATTACACCAATTATATTTTGAGAGGAAAACGGAGCGTATAGAAAAAAAATCATACATGGTTGAACTGTGAAGTAAAGAGTTACTCGTTAACGTTTAGCGTTCGTAGCTTAATGGGTGAGCTACACACAGTTATTTAAGGGCTATGTCATATTTTTTAAGAATATTGATACTTTTGAAACTATTTAAAGCAAGTAGGAGCATCATTTTGTTTTTTAAACTAAAAGGATCAAATCATGATTTTGATATTTTTTTTTTGCCAAGCGCCATGGTCGGGGGTAGACTGAAAACTGCGGGTGGGATGTTGGGAGATAAATCGTGTATGTTCTTTCTAGTTCGTTATTTGTTGTGGCCGCTTTAAGTCGATGGTTCACCCGGACAATTATATGCATGATTATATATTATCCACACCTGTCCTAAGCTGTCTAAGCTGAACGTGGTAAAATAAATGATGGGCAAAAGGCTCAGTAGTGTGGATTGGGAGAGGCCTATTTCCAGCAGTGGACGACTGTGGGCTGATGATGATGATAATGATGATGATAATGATGATGATGAGTGTAGAGAGGAAAGTTTAAAGCGATTTGTGACAAGTAATAATATTGTAAAGTTGCGTAGCTACTGAGTATGAAGTGAGTTCACCTGGTACCAAAACCAGCTTAAGAACTTCGATGGGCGGACCTCGTGACGTGGGGTTAAAGTTTAAATTGCCTTGGTGAAACAAAAGCATACTGCAGACCAGCGCCCCAACCAAGCCTGTGTACTAAACTCTGACAGTGAATGAAGATAATATTAGATTTCATTTTACTCACGATCGATGTGGTCCGGTATAATAACAGTAGCCACAGTTTTAGATACGTGATCGTCATAATATTCTCCGAAAAACTCTACTTTTGCTCCTTCGTCGACTTCCTTGGCTTTAGGCTTGTCTCCGCAGTCTTCGAAGTGTCGTCTCCCGGAGGGGCTGTGAGTGTGCGGTCTCAAGGGAGGTGGGATTTCGGTCAGAGGCACGAATACCTTGGCGAAATCAGGCCCTACAGGTTTAACTTTGATTAGCCTGTCAGAAAAACAAATGAGAATACTTATTATTTGAATTGCCGTTTTTATGCAAATGTTTCCAATACTGATCGTTACTGGCTTTACTGGTCGTTAGTGAGCACGTTAAGTATTCGTAGCATTCGATAGTTTTCAAAACGTTGGAAATAAACTTATGAGGAATATAAAACGCGTACTTAAGCCGTAAAAGTGGTTTTGTGTCAACAGCTCGTAGAAACCCTAGAAAGCACTATGTTTATGAGATTACGTAAGTTTGATTCCGAACCTAGCTTTAGGAAGTACTCTTGTGACGTCACTTGGCCTCTAGTTTGTTCAAAATATAAAATTGTTGTATCTGAGACGCAGCGTAGTAAATGTATTGTCAGACTGCCAGAGTAAATATTACAAGTTTGATCTTCCTTTTAGTTTGTTTGTCTAGTTAGGACAGAATTTATGAGTATCGGATATTTGTTTAATTGGTAACTCTGAAATTTTGTAGGCTTATGTTCAGCTGTAGTTCGGAACAATTAATAACTTAGTAAAGTGAGTACGGCAATTGTAACCCACAGACACAGCCCACTGAGTTTCTCACCGGATCTTCTCAGTGGGTCGCGTTTCCGATCCGGTGGTAGATTCTGCGACGCACTGCTCTTACTAGGACCAGTATTAGCAACACTCCGACTTGAACCCCGTGACCTCACCATCATGTTAGGGCGAAGCTGAACCTCTCAAGACTATCAGCATAGGTAGGAAAAAAAAAAACTACCATTGGTACATGGCAATTCTATTATATCTTGTTGTCATCAAAACACGGACACTTGTGGAATAATACCCTGCTAAAAATACTGTCTGTATGCTTCTATACGTTGTGCACTAGAGAGGTTTGAGGAGTACGGAGAATGGACGCCACTGTGTATCCACCGGCATTATTCGAAAATATAAGGTTAAGTTGTCATGGCCTATCACACAGACGCAGAGTTTCTCGCCAGATCTTCTCAGTGGGTCGCGTTTCCGATACGGTGGTAGATTCTACGAAGCACTATTCTTGCTAGGGCCAGTATTAACAACACCTCCAGTTTGAGCCCAGAGAACTCACTTACACGCTAGGGTAAAGCTGATATAGCCTCTCAAGGCTATCAGTATAGTTATGAAATACGTAAGACCTAACGAATTCCACAATTAAGGAGTAACATTGTGTAATCAGAGCAGAAAATATAAAGTTACATAAATACTGGAGGTTTTGTGAGCCCCTACGGGTCCACCATGATCCTACTAGCTATTTATGCCGCAAAACAGTGATGCATTCCGCTCTGAAGCATAAAATTCAGATCCCATGTTTCAAAATGATTGGCGGTGTTCATTTTGTGTTGTCTGCGAGATCGTATGACAGTCAAACTACCATGTTTGGCTGAAGTGGACGTATAGTAGCTAAGGTCACAGAGAACAGACAGGGGTTTTATATGAAACGGTTATTAAAAAACATGGTTACTTACTTGTTCATGATACCACCATTTCGTATTTCAGCCTTAACGCACAAAGCATGTAAAATTAAAACGTATTTAATTACATATATTATACGTGAATCCATGTTTGCGAACATTTCATAGCATACTTCGACAGTGCCTTATATCGACGAAGACGTCAATTCGCTAGAGATTAATCCTTTTATAGGTTAAATTACAATGAAACTTCAAGTTATCTGAACAATGGAACAGGTGCGATGTTACTTTTTGTTTTAACTTGCCTGTGGATTACGAATTTATGTTTTCAATTAGCTAGTTGCTTCTTGACTCGGCTCTGACGGAGTGCGTTTAATATATTGGGTCAAGATACGGTCAATGTGGTCTGGGTACTTGGAGATGCTAGTAATGAGGCACGAGTGCTGATGAGTTACCAACAACAGTCTTTGGTAGCGCTTTCTAGGATGCGCGCGGTCAAAATAGAATAGGTACATAAGTAATTGGGTAATTGACACGGCTGAAGCCGGCGCCTCGTAACAATGCTGCGCCCGTGTGCAAGCCCTGCATCATAGCTAAAGCCACCTCTGGGACTATGGGACTGGTCTGGGACTAGAATGGAGTGATATTTTTAGTTAAGACACGCCAAATGTGAAATTAACAAAAACAAAGTCAAGGACCATTCGAGCCTGTTGAAGATGAAGTAATACTATTCTTTTATTATTTTTTATTATTGCTTAAATGGGTGGACGAGCTCACAGCCCACCTGGTGTTAAGTTGTTACTGGAGCCCATAGAAATCCACAACGTAAATGCGCCACCCACCTTGAGATACAAGTTCTAAGGTCTCAAGTATAGTTACAACGGCTGCCCCACCCTTCAAACCGCAACGCATTACTGCTTCACGGCAGAAATAGGCTAGGCGGTGGTACCTACCCGCGCGGACTCACAAGAGGTCCTACCACCAGTAAAAATCGAAGTCTAAACCGAATCCATAAGGCCGTAGTGCCACAGAGTCGTCTTTCTTAAGGGTATACGTGAATAATTAATTACCAAGATCCAATTTATATACAAATAAAAGTCATGTGTCTATATTCCCTGTATTTGATTCGATTTTGATGAATATTTCAGGAATTCTCTAGATTGGAGTTTCTAAACTGGAGCCTCTAATCTAGGTGACCCTGTAACTTGACACCGATAAGATCAAAGTCATAACAAACTCGGTCATCAAGACCAAGGTTTGGAATTCGGAAGCCCATTTTAATCACCAGTGTGTTTGAGAAAAGAGTTCGCAGTTCAATAGACTTTATATTAAATTTTATTTTCTTTAAAATCTGTATTGAACTAAAACATTCTAGATTTCTTTTTCTTGTAGACAACAGGGTCCAGGTGCCAGGTTTGGTTCCCGCCGCAGGAGACCAGCGTGTAACATCCTCCTATCACGATCGGTGGATCGGTGTCCGGAACACAGATGTTGTCTTGGCAGAACGTCGCCGTGCCTGGAATTATTTTTTAAGAACTCATTAACAGCAACAGTGGCATGGATAATAGCATGTGGGCATGGTAAAGTCGCTGCACGCCCTCGAAGTGACTAAAGCCTTGATTAAGAAGGTCATATCGGTCGGGAAATAGTGAGATCAGTCCAGTGTGCTTAGTGCCAGTTTTTTAACGTTCTCTATTGAAAATGTAAAAGTTAACTTAAATTTAAATGCAGTTGGAACAGCGCCCCTAGCGGCAAATGTAGGCAAAAGTTTCAACTCCATACAAATTTGAGTTAACTTTCACGCAATCGAGAACTTTAGAAAACTCGTTCTAGGCACACAGAGCTGGATGATACGTGGTAACAGCGGCTGTAGAGACGCGCTGTGTATGGGATTTTCACTTTAGCGATAGTCGCGGACGAGGAATGTTTTATTTTTTCTGTGATCATTAAATTATTTTTGACATTTCGAATACTCTACAGTTTTCGTGGCCGTCGACGGATTTTAGTCTGGACTACTTCTATGCTTTGTTGTTTAAGCGCGAAATTAAACAGTAATGGGGTTTGAGATTTAAACAGAGCCTTTAAAGAAAATAACGTATCCTCACCAACATAACCAGTGGGCCGTGCTTGCCGTTTATTCTTAACATAGTCTACCACAGCCTTGGCGAGCGCGTAGAAGTGCTTGCTAGCTTTATAACGCATCTTGGCCAAGGCTGCGTCGCAGTCGGTTTTATCAGCGCGACAATGGTATACCAGGTTTCGGGTGTTGGCTTTGATCATCTCTTCGCGTAGTACTTGGTATTTCGTGTCCGTGTACAGCATTTGAGCGAAACGTACGTTCACTGCGAGTTAATAAAAAGAAAGATTGAGAATGCCGACGCTAATAATATATACGTCTTTTTCGGAGTAGAGTTCATCCATACTACCTGGAGCCATTGCGGTCATTCACGGTGCGTTTCCAGAGGTCTTTTTTGCCACGTACCATCCGGCTATGGAATGAGCTCCCCTCCACGGTGTTTTCCGAGCGCTATGACATGTCCTTCTTCAAACGAGGCTTGTGCAGAGTATCAAGCGGTAGGCAGCAGCTTGGCTCTGCCCCTGGCATTGCTGAAGTCCATGGGCGACGGTAACCATTCACCATCAGGTGGGTCGTATGCTCATCTGCCTACAAGGGAAAATTTTTTTTTTTTTTAAAAAGCAACTAAAAGGACAATGCCCATTTTCTATGGGCGTTTGGGCCCCTAAAAAAAGTTGTCCTGTCATGATCGTTTTAACTTAATTTGATAGACAAAGAAATATCGTTTCATATTCAGAAAACGATTTTTATATTCTCACCCAGGTTTAAGAGAAATCTGTTTTTTTCTGCAGCTAAAATTAAGTTGTTAATTGTTTTCTTCGAAATCAATAATCGCTCTCATAATTATTTACAGTATTAAATAAGTTAATTGTGGTTAATGTTGCTAGAAATAAGCCCTTACGTACATTTTATTATTATTATATCCTCATAATAATAATAAAATGAAATGAAAATCCGGACGCCGGCAACGATATTGTTGTTGTTGTTTTTAAATTCACCAATAAGCAGGCAAAGAGCGTAGCCTATACAGCCTAGTCTGTCTAAGTTATATATTTTTTATGTCAATAAAAAGCCGGTGTATCTCTTTTTATTGCTTTTTGGGAGTTTTGACGTCAACTTGACGAATACCACATTGACTTAAGTATGAGCTTACGCAGACCTTTTATACACAATATTACAAATACAAATAATACAAATTACACAATAAACTATTAAAAAAACATTAAAATAAAAATTCAAGTGACGCTTCACTCGGGTTGCTGCCAAAACTCTCTGATCATATATAATAAGAATAGAGTAATGGTAGGCCATTGATATTTTTACTAATGGAATCATTAATATCTAAAAATATTAAATAATTCATGGTTTTAAGTAATAATTATTATTACAATAAATATTTAATTGAACAAAAATAAACTAAGAAGCCTGTGAATAATAAGCATTAGCAAATTTTTTTTAATTTGTTGTTCAGGTCACAAACAACTCTTTCGTTTGACAGCATATAGGTTTGCTATAAGGCTGTATGGGCTAAGCCCTTTGCCTATTGGCGAATTTAAAAACTATGGCATGGATAGTTTTGGGATGTTATCAATTAAGTAATTTATTTTTTTGGAAAACAATGCCAGGTTGAAAGAAATGTTGATACATAAACTAAACAACGTGAAAAAATAAGGCATAGTTTTTCAAGTACAAATAGTTTTGACATAAAGTTGGCCCACTTTTGGGCATTGTCCTTTCGCGCCAAAAATGTATATTCATTAAACATTTTATCTGTGCTTCTTCCAATTCGATTTTTTTTTCATTACTATGGGTAGGCAAAACAGTAACCACGACGGTGATAAGTGGTTACTACAGCTTGTGGACATTTCTACGTGAATGTCACCACCGAAATTGAAACACGAGGATGAAGACTTCATTGTACTTTAGTCTATAACATTTAATTCACCGCTCAAACCAGAACATAAAACTGCTTCGTGATGGTAATGATACTACTACACGTGCCCCCTTCCGCTAAATAATATTAATTATAACTTAGATCCAATTACAGTGGATTTGGTATTTGCCGCAAAAATACATCATATTAATACGCTTTTATTAACTTCAGACGTAGGTATGTATGTTTGTAACGGAATCTTTGAACATGATTTTGACCCCCTTCAAAACGTCGGATTAACTCGAAATTTGGTATACTTATTAAGGGCCGATGACAATTTAATATTTAAAAAAAAGATTGAAAAAAATAATTTGAAATACATATTGAAATACAACTAAAAAATTAAAAATAAATAATAGTGTAAAAAAACTTAACAAAATACGCTTTTATAGAAAATGTAACTAAAAAAATAGGAAATAAATTTTAATAAATTTGATTTTTAATGATTTAATTTAAATATATGTATTAAATATATAATTTAATTTAATTTAATAATTTGATTTTTTATGAATTCATGATTTTAATGAATTTGGGGTGCATGGTATCAGTACCTAGCTATAAATATTTTATGAATAGATAGGAGTAGAAGGGTTATTTTGATAATATCCTGAAAAGCACCCCACGCTTTTTTACAATAAAATCATTTTTTCTTACACTATTTTTAAATCAAATTTATTAAAATTTATTTCATATTTTTTTAGTTACATTTTCTATAAAAGCGTATTTTGTTAAGTTTTTTTACACTATTATTTATTTTTAATTTTTTAGTTGATATTCAATATTTCAAATTATTTTTTTCATAGGCACAGACGCATAGCTCTATACGAATGCATCGGACGTCTTATCTTTTAGGCCACGACGTCTACAATCTGTCAATTGTCTAATTTTAATGAATCAGTGAAAATATAAATTTAAATGTTTTTTTAAATTCCCGCGCTGTTAAATAAACTGCCCACACAGTAGACCCGTGTCTATATTAAGTAAGCTCCCTTATTCGTTGGTAATTGTAATTTATATGTAATTTTTTTAATATTTTGTTTACAACGGTTAGACCGCGAACACGGTGCTCATTTGAAAGTCTGCCGTAATTGATTTCAATCGTTTATCGGTAATTATGTATATCACGTAACCGTGAGAAAGCTACTTAATATTTGTTCTAACAAACACTAAAACAAACTTTACGGTCAATCAATATTGTTGTTGTTTTACTGCGAGGCATTAAACATCATTCCTAGGGTGATGTCGTTACAACCGCCATTGTAATGAATACCATTGAAATACTATTATAAATTAATTGAGCGCTCGCCTGAGTGCTCAATTTACTTAATGTTCAATTGTCTATGGCGTTTCGTTCTTCTCTTTTTAGAATGGTAATCGGTTTCTTGGGATGTCAGTGACGAGAGTTTATAAAATGCTCAATTAATATTAAGTAGGTACATAATATATCTATGCCCCGAATATCACACACGATCATCTGGCACTTAAGAAACTGATTTACGTGTTATAATATACGTGCAAACTTATAATTTATACGTTTAATATACATAGGTCCAATAATAAATACACCATTTACTGGTGGTAGGACCTCTTGTGAGTCCGCACGGGTAGGTATCACCACCCTGCCTATTTCTGCCGTGAAGCAGTAATCGTTTCGGTTCGATACTTTAGGTCATATTTTGGAGTACTGTAATCGCTAATTCGCGCATGTAATCGCAAATTTGGAGTGATTTTTTAAAGACTTAATCTAAATTGGCGGCGTAATTAATGCCAGTCACAAATCAACGTAGCGAACATTATTAACTAATTTATTAAAACAAATTAAGTTTTATTAAGGCATATAAAAGTATAGTCAGTTTTTTTATTTTTTATTGCTTAGATGGGTGGACGAGCTCACAGCCCACCTGATGTTAAGTGGTTACTGGAGCCCATAGACATTTACAACGTAAATGCGCCACCCACCTTGAGATATAAGTTCTAAGATCACAGTATAGTTTTACCCTTCAAACCGAAACGCATTACTGCTTCACGGCAGAAATAGACAGGGCGGTGGTACCTACCCGCTCGGACTCAGAAGAGGTCCTACCACCAGTAATAGACTGACATTAAAACTTCATTTTGGAAAAAAGTATCACACTATTCTTGGGCAAGCTATTTAAAAGAATAACTAACTTATTTGGCAGAGATTTCAAAATGGTGAAAGACTTGACAATTTTCTCCTTAATAAATGTGCTATTTTGTATATTTTGCAAAGTAAGCTTATTTCGAACAACCCGATTTTTGCGATTTTTTGTAATTATGCATTTATTACGGCATGTCGTTCGCAGTTTTGTACAAACTACTTTCTATTCTTAGGTATATTAATTTGAGAAATAAATACTGAAAAAATCTTGCATTTATCACATTTGGACTCGTTAAAGTATGATATTGCTATTTATAATCTTTGTAACATTACAATAAAAATGCGTGAATTACTATTTGGTGTAATTTTACTTTTATGTTAGACATTAGCAACGTTAGAGGTACAGCCAAACCTCTGTCAATCCCATTTAAGGTCGGACAATTTATTAAAATCTACTAATAAACGGCAGTCTGGTGTAGTGGTAGGTGACATGGTCACTACACAAGGGGGTCGCGGGTTCGAATCCCGCCAAGGGAAGATATTTGTATGATAAATATAAATGTCTTTTCCAGGGTTATGGATGTATATTAAATATATGTATGTGTATAATAAAAATCTTACATTTGTATCCGTTATCTGGTACCTGTAACACAAGTTCTTTACGAACTTATCACGGGACCAGTTAACGTGGCGTGATTGTTAGTAAATATTTATTTATTATTATTATTATTATTAAAATCACTCACATCCAGCCCCAACAATGTATCCATCACTGAAACCCGTACAATAAATTAACAAAAAACTTAATATTACATTCATTTCACGTGGCTAGCTTGTTAAAACTCTAAGTTGCCAAGCTGATATACAAAATGGTCATTTCCTAGTCGTTGTAACTTAGTTTTCATTGCCCAATTAATTTAGTTCTTGATTGCTAGTTAATGGCCGATAAAAGTCGGCGGTTTGTGCTTCTAATTGGCGTTTTGGTGATAGCACTCAAAAGGATCTGTTCTGTGTTTCAGTTGGAATCGCATGTGTGTGATTTTGTGGTTATTGTACAGTTACATACACAAGTGGTTAACCAATTTTTTTTATGTAAAGTAGCCAATCCCACCGTACGTTGTGACTGATTTTAGATTTTTTTTATTGCATAGGTGGGTGGACGTACTCACAGCCCACCTGATTTTAATTGGTTACTGGAGCACATAGACATCTACAACGTAAATGCGTCACCCACCTTCAGATATAAGTTCTAAGGTCTCAAGTGTAGTTACAACGGCTGCCCCACCCTTCAAACCGAAACGCATTACTGCTTCACGGCAGAAATAGGCGGGGTGGTGGTACCTACCCGTGCGGACTCACAAGAGGTCCTACCACCATTTAGATATGTTGACGAGCTCACGGTCCACCTGGTGTTAAGTGGTTACCGTTAGCCCATAGACAACTACAACGTAAATGCTCCCACCCACCTTGAGACATGGGTTCTAAGGTCTTAGTAGTACAACACACTTAGTAGTAGTACAGCTCCTGCCCTTCAAATGGAAACGCTTTACTGCTTCACGGGAGAAATAGGCAGGGTGGTAGTATCCACTTGTGCGGGCTTACAAGACTCCCTACCACAAGCGATATTTGCATCCATCTTATCCCACTAGGTGGGATCGGCACAGTGAATTTTTCTTTTCCATTCTCCTCTATCAGCCGTCATCTTAACACTCATTCCTCTTTTTCTCATATCGTCATTCACGAACTCCATGTATCTCTTCTTTGACCGATCTTCCCCCACTACGGCCATTACCAAACATTTTCTGGTCACATGCATCTCCTCTCTCTTTCATCACATGTCCATTGCACGCTAATCGTCCGCTCTTTAATTTATCAATCTCTGTGGCTATTTTCACACTTCCACTGATAAACTCATTCCTTATCTTGTCCATTCTTGTCACTCGACTTCGATCTCCACTCACCCTGCCACCAGTATAAAGCACAAATCCGCGCTCCTCCGAATATTCAATACGATTTATCGTTAACTTCTACTAAGCCCATATTGAGCACTCAGCAAGCATTTGGCCCTATCTAATCCCTTTGACACTTTACGCCTTACAAATGAAATCTAGTCAAACTGTTACAGTCGGACACTCAGTAATTAACGACTAGAAACAAAGACATCGTGGACCGAGAGTGTGACTCACTATTGTTAATTTCATCGGAGTTGTTTATTATCTGGGACATTCCTAGATAGAAACAATCGAAGATACACATATTTCGGTCTATATTTCGTTTAGAATTAAACTGGTTTCGTTGTTCTGTCGATTTATCAACAGTTAAAAGCATATTTCGCTGTTAATAAAGCGTTTGTTGATTTCATTGAAGGCTTAAAAACCGCTTCGTGGATTTTGAGATGTTTGTACAGTTCACGTTGACAACATTAGCTGCTATGTTTTAAATTCAAATTGTTTTTTTTTTTATTGCTTTGATGGATGGACGAGCTCACAGCCCACCTGATGTTAAGTGGTTACTGGAACCCATAGACATCTACAACACCATGTAAATGCGCCACCCACCTCGAGATATAAGTTCTAAGGTCTCAGTATAGTTACAACGGCTACCCCACCCTTCGAACCGAAACGCATTACTGCTTCACGGCGGAAATAGGCAGGGTGGTGGTACCTACCCGTGTGGACTCCCAAGAGGTCCTACCACCAGTAGAATTAATTTTAATGTCGTCATAGCATATTGTTATTGAACATTAATGAATTAATAAATAATTCTACCGCCGTTTAAAAAAATGTCACATTTCAACGAAGAACCCGTGAAACAAATTCAGCTATTCAACAATTATGTACTTGTCTATATAGTAGTGGCTGATGACTAATAATGCATATTCCAAAAATTTTAATTTGTAATGAGACATGATTTTGACGCACAGGTATACGGCGCATAGTCTCCCGGTAGGAATTGGAAGAAGAGGAGGACTTTTGTCTTCCTTTTCTCCCTCTTCTTCTCTGGAGGTGCCGGAGTCCGACATAACCCGGTCTGTTACCCCTCTCGACCGGGTATCCGTAAACGGATTCCCCAGCGTTAAAAAAAAAAAGTATGCGGCGCATATGATCATAGATTATACACTTATGCATATGATATAATATGATGGTAAGTATTCACTGTCGTCCATGGACATCAGCATTGGGACATAGCCGACTGCTGCCAAAACGTATTACGAGTAGTAATGCTGACTATATTTTAACATGGAATTTACAGGCAGCTATGTATGAAATGATTTTTTAGTTCAGAAGTTATCCGTAATGTTTCTCCGACAGATTTCTCACAAACTTGCAAACTTCTTTTTCCTCTTCATTCATCTACACCACAATATTACAAACTATTGTCTTATTAACCTTATAATATAAGTATATATGTAATAATATAATTATTTAATAATTTTAATACTGTCAATATACATTTTAATTTCCCTTGACAACAAAACAATGTTGCCTAGACCATTCTATCTCCCTGTGACATCCCTGACGGGAGCTGATTCGCCTAATGTCTATCCGTGCATATGTTTCTGTATTGTGTACATGTTTCTAAGCTTTTTACACCCGGCTAGTATCGGAAGTAATAACAACAAACTAGTGTACATTTACAAGCGCTAATTGCGACCTAAAATAATAATTCAATTTCTATCTATCCATAAACCCAAACATGGTTAGCACAGCTAGACTAACTAATTAATCTCTCTGTCAATTGTCGCGACGTATTAAGGAATCTTGACTTCATTTCGTAATGATTTAGAAGTTCTACAAGTATCCGACTTGTAATCATGTATTGTTATGAATTACTCAAAATAATTTATCATACTTAATTAATTAACAATAAATTACTTTTACGTCACTGCTGAAGTCCATGAGTGGCATTGCTGACGTCTATGAGCGACGGTAACCGCTTACCATCAAGTGGGCCGTATACTCGTCTGCCTATATAGGCAATAAATAAAAGATTTGTCACGTACATCCGACCCCAAATTTGGATTCCGTGTATTGTGGACCCCAATGACGGATTCTACATTTATACGTTTAAATATATAGATATTAAATGTCCAGATAAAGAGTTGGTGAATCTATTCTTCACACGGATGTGGAATGTGGATGATGAATCCACGACCTTCAGTTCAGCAGTCGGGGCCGCGCTAAATACTGCACCACCGAGTCAGTCCATTGTATGTTTTATTTTTATTTTTATGTATGTTTAATAATGCTGATAGGCTACTAATTGCCCACTGAGTTTCTCGGCGGATCTTGTAAGTTAAATTTTCTACGGTTGTTTGCAGTACTCCAGAGAATTTTTCTGTCATAATACCGTCAATGTAAGATAGGGGGCGTCCTCCTCCTCCTAGCGTCGATAATTCTCAATGCTGAGGGTCGTGGCCTTCTCTAACGATTTTCGCCTGTATTATCCTGCGCCATTCCTGCCTATCATCGGCTGTGTGGGTAGCAACGTGGACTGAAGTCTTGAGAGTGAAGGGCGTACGATTAGTTTCAAGAAATGGATTCTTTTCAGTGAGAGTGGACGGCGTACGATTAGTTTCAAAAAATTGTTTTTTTTTTAAATATGAAAATGTAAGATAAAGTGTCCTCCTCCTCCTTGCGTCGATAATCCTTAATACTGAGGGTTGTGGCCTCCTCTTACAATTTTCTCCTGTATTATCCTGCGCCATTCCTGCCTATCCTCGGCTGTGTGGATAGCAACGTGGACTGTAGTATTGAGAGTGGAGAGCGTACGGTTAGTTTCAAGAAATCGATTTAAAAAAAAATACGATTAACGAATCACAGCGGACGAATACCGCATTTAATTAGTACATGCATAAATTAAATTCATATAATATTAGAATATACATATTCAAAGAGAAATGTTTTCACATTTTATTTTCCTGATCGATGTAAGCTAAAGAGATTTGCACATTAAATTTGACACCGACTGTACATTGATATCATTGCGTGGTGTGTAATCTCATTTTACTAATGGAGAAGGTATTTTATTGCGGTCGACCACCGAGGCATGTCTATGTTATATCGTTGATCATTTAAATTTTATTCAATTAGTTTCAAATGATCTTTGTTAATGTTATGTATCCACTGTGTAATTGTAGTCTGCTCGTTTTGAATTATACGACAAAAACACATATTTTTTTAGTGATGAACCTATTAGAAAATCTCTGAGAAGTTTTAAATTCTGTTCTGTTAATCATTTCATCTATCAACCGTTTCAGAGATTAGTCCAGAAATACAGATTACGACAGTAGTTATCTTGTTAGATATTTCATGAGTTTAAACGTGTTTGGAAGCACGCAACGCCTGGAAATTTCCTTAAAATTTCTATTTCCGAACTTTCATTGCGAGGACATCATTAAGAATTAAAATCGCGCACAGAATATAGATTTTTTATTACAATTAATCATTTTCGCACGCGTTCAATTAGCCCACTGAGTTTCTCGCCGGATCTTCTTAGTGGGTCGCGTTTCCCATCCGGTGGTAGATTCTGCGAAGCACTGCTCTTGCCAGGGTTAGTGTTAGCAACACTCCGATTTGAGCCCCGTGAGCTCACCTACACACGTTAGGGCGAGGCCGAAATAGCCTCTCAAGGCTATCAGCATAGGTAGGAAAAAAAAACGCGTTAAACGATAGTACTCTATTGTTAATGTAAATACCGTTGCCTCTGTGCTTGTAGTAAATTAACCCATAGACACAGTCCACCGAGTTTCTCGTCGGATCTTCTCAGTGGGTCACGTTTCCGATCCGGTGGTAGATTCTGCGAAGCACGGCTCTTGCTAAGGTTTGTGTTAGCAACATCGTCAGGTTTGAGCCCCGTGAACTAATCTACTAGCCTGGTGACGCTGATATGGTCTATCTAGACCATCAGCTTAGGTAGGAAAAAAAAGTGCTTGAAACGTCTCTAGTGTTAGTGTTTTAATCATAAAAATAATTACGTAGGTACATTCAGATGTCAAACTAACAATCAATCTAAAAGATTAGAAAGTTAAATATACTTGAAACTAATTTATTTGCATAGATAAATCTTTCTATCCGCAATTAAAATGGAAAAAATACTAGTATTAAATTCTTTCGCACCGGTAAGAGAACCGGAATGTGCATCGACCTAAAATAATTTAAATACGCTTCCTATTCAGTAAATAATTACTGCCGAAGGCTTTGGGCTCAATCTATACCCGTCTACTTTGCGTGTTTATGTTTTAAAAATATTTTAAATGTATGAACGCTTGGTGGTTAAAAGCACAGGAAGAAGGCTTCGCTAGTATTTTATTCGTGGCCATCATGCATTCTGATTGAGTCTTCGAGAAGGTTATTTAATATTCTAATAGGTATATCATATCATATGATTTTTTAAAGCGACATAGTCAAACAGTAGTACTTTGCTAGTGTGGACTGGAGTGTTAAAATTGTATTAGGATTACTTCCAACTTGAAATGGATACGAGCATGACACGTAAAAAAGCTTTTTGAATATTTTTTTTTAAATATCATTAAGCCGTTTTTGACTTAATTTATCTGTATTTAGTAGGTAGCTAACGATGTTTTCGTCTTCACTGAACTTCGTTGATTAAAACGAAGAGTTAGACAAGCGAACTAATCCATAGACACAGGCTACTACTGAGTTGCTCGTCGGATCTACTCAGTGGGTCGCGATTTCGATCGGGTTGTAGATTCTGCGAAGCACTGCTCTTGCTAGGGCTAATGTTAGCAAATTGTATCAGGTTGAGCCCGCGAGCTAACCTACCTGTCCGGGCGTAGCTGAAATAGCCCCTTAAGTTACCAGCGAATATACATTTGCATACAGCGTTTGCATCCATACAAGTTCCAAACTTGTGCCGTCTGTCTATCGAGCAATTCCACCCTTTCAGTGGAAGATCTTCGTCCTATCGTTAAAAATATACAGTTGTGAAATCAGAAATGTTATTTAAAATTCAATATTCCACATTCAATGGTCCCAACTAGTCTCAATTTCAACAAAATCCAATCGTTTCAGTGATTTGGGTGCCTCAAAAGCTTAAAAATAGCATTGTTAATAACCACTTAACATCGTGTAACTCGTGACCTTGTCTGTATATCTAGAGCAGTCTTTCCCAAAGTGGGCGATAACGCCCCCTTGTGAGCGCTGCAGGCCTAATGGGGGGCGGTAAGAGACCCAGAAAAAAATGGGGGCGTTGTGTAGAGGCTTGGGAGGCGATTTTTAATTTCATCTACAAAGAACTCTTAGACACGACTGAGCTCTTGCTATAGTGCTTTTTAAGTAGGTAGAGAAAATTGGGGGCGCTAAAAAAGAATTTATTCTTAAAGTGGGCAGTAGACAAAATAAGTTTGGGAACCACTGATCTAGAGAAATTAAAAATAACTAAAAAGCGTACACAATTCTAATGTCGTGAAATATAAAATTTTCTATATTTTTTAAATCCGTATTTTAAATAATACGGTGAACCAAATTTACACTATGAATGCATCGTTTGAACTAGCAGTGTACCAAATCCGTGAGCTAATGGGGTGAGACGGTTATCGTTTCTATTGTTCAACTATTAGCAGATGTCCGCCATTTTATAATAGCATTGTTTTCCACAAATCGAGCTGCCGATAAGGCACGAGCCTCGCCAGAAACTGAGAGCGTTTTTTATTCGAAATATTTAATTTATCGTTATTTATAACGGCTATTTTTCATTAAAAACTTCAAATTCAATATTTTTTATTTAAATTTATGTGAAATTGGTTTTTGTTTGCAAATTAGATTATAAATGTTTGAATTTTCGTAATTTGTCCTAAACAGCGGTATCGTTCCCGAAGTGAAGTTTGATTTGTGTTAACGATTTCGTAGGACGTGGGTAATATACGATTTATAGAGGGCGCTAAACCAGACCTTAAGGTATCAAAAGCTAGTGAGTGAGGGAAAGTCCGAGTTTCTGAATTTAACAACAACAACAAAACTTGATAATGATAATCATATAACAAATGTCAATTGTATAGGACATTACAATAAAAATGTGAAAATACAAATTGCCACCTTAAAAATTTAAAATTAAGTGCTGTCATTATTCGTATATTTTTGAAAAATTAAATATAAATCACAGCTCACACTCTGTGGCTTTCATATAAATAAGTAAGACATAAATACAATTTTTAAAGTAACACTTTATTTTTTTATATTTAATAAGATTTATAAGTATTAAGACTTTATTTTTAGCTCTCTAATATAAAATAAGTTTTTTAAACCCTGGTAAAATAGACTTTTAGGTCATATCTTATTTGGAATATGTTATTACTTATTTTCATAAGAATTGCATCCATTTAACGTTGCCAGAACAATAACTAGTGTTTACGATAAAATAATTTACGGTTGAGAGTTACTAAGGTATCAGCTAACCTGGTAACTTTAGCGCTAACTTTCAAATACTATACATGAATTGAATTAACCTGCATAATAATGTTATCTCTAAAAAGTGAGAATGAAAGCGAATACAATAGAGTAAAAACAAATGGAAATCTATTGGAGAGGCCTATGTCCAGCAGTGGACGGCGATAGGCTGAAATGATGATGATGATGATGAAAAACAATTAGAGTATTTAATATAAATTAGTGGTCCCCCAGTAGTCGAAATTCGACTATAATTAATTGGAATTATAAGTTTGAACATTATTATGGTTCTATTGTCAAAAACTATTATACTTGTATATCACAGATTTCTCCAAGACTACACTTTAGGCAAATATGAATAAAGACAAACAATATTTAATCTATTCTTAGTTTGACCACAGACTATAAGCAATAAGAATAGTTTGACATTAAACAAATAGTATTATACATATGTATGCGAAAGTGTTTGCTTCACGTATTTAATATATAGATAAATCGAATAAATGCGCAGTTTGATATTGACTGACTCGATTGTGCAGGAGTTAGCGCCCCTGACTGTCGCGCCGAGGGTCGTGGGTTCGATTCCTACCTCGGACAAACATTGTGTGATGAACAGGTTTGTTTACTCTTTGTTTGTATGTTTATTATCTGTATGTGTATATATTTAAACGTATTTAAGTATGTAAGTCAGTCTTTGGTACCCATAACACAGGGAATCCTAAATTAGGACCGGATGATCGTGCGTGATTTGTTTCCATTTCTTATTATTATTAACTAATATTATGTTTGCTCGAAATAATCTTGAAACGAAATGAGATAACTAGTCGTTTTTGGCGGGCTTTGTTTTTTAAAACGTTTCAAAATATTCCATTCAAAGTTCAGTTTGTTACATCAAAAATAAAACATAACTTTTTTTAATAGCATAACTTTTTCTCTCATAACTCAGCATAACTCTTCATAAAAGGACATCATTAATAAAATGCTAGAATATAATAATTATGTTCTGATGTGTAAATAAGTGTACAAAAGAATCACAGCAATTACATTTAATAATTTTTTTTTATACCTATGCTGATAGCCTGAGAGGCTATATCAGCGTTACCCTAGCGTGTAGGTGAGCTCACGGGCTTCAAACCGGAGGTGTTGCTAACACTGGCCTTAGTAAGAGCAGTGCTTCGCAGAATGTACCGCCAAATCGGAAACGCGACCCACTGAGAAGATCCGTCGAGAAACTCAGTCAGCTGTGGCAAGCCTTTGCAATGACCAGACATCATATGAGACCGTCAGTGCAAAAGTGGCCTACCCAATTTCCCATATTCGTGCTTATACATAATGAAAGAAGAAAGAATGAAGAAAGAAATCATTTATTCGCTAAACATAGTGGAAATGAGTTATTACATAAGTTAAAAGCAGCGTGTATGCTTTCTCATTATTTGACATGCGAATTTTAGTGCAGTGCAAGATGTTATGATATTATATAAGTTACCATTCTTTCATCCATAATTCAACTAATAATAAAAAAATCCAATATATTGCAATTTATTTACAATATAATAAATTTTGATGCAAAACCGGCCTATCCCTAGATTCATCGACAGATAACAGAGATGGCTTTGTAAACATTATTATTGCGCGTATTGTTTTTGTCTACAAAGCAGTGTAGAAGTAAATTCAAACTTCATCATTTCCATGCTAACTATGGTATAATCTTAGGCAACTTTTGCCCTGACAGCCTCATATATACATTACTAGCCAAACATTAATGCATGCTTGCTCACCTAATTATTACAAATATCTTTAGGCTGTTTATAGTAAATTTAAAATTATGGTCTACACATAATCGATATTGTTAAACGGTTCATTAAATAGACGCTATCGGCTACGAAATAATGCAGTTGTCTATTAGGAAGCACGCGATTAAGCGCCGAAATCAATTATTTCAAAGATGAAAATGACGTATAATTTAATATCGAATAGAACTAGTGTTTCGAGTCTTGTAACTTGTGTAATATTTTCAAGTTTTTTTCCTCTTTTTTTTCTTTTCCCTACCTATACTGATAGCCTTGAGAGGCTATTTTAGCTTCTCCTTGACGTATAGACGTGTAGGTGAGCTCACGGGGCTCAAACCTGATGTCGTTGCTAACACTAGCCCTAGCAAGAGCAATGTTTCGCAGAATCTACCACCGGATCGGAAACGCGACTCACTGAGAAGATCCGGCGAGAAACTCAGTGGGCTGTGTCTGTGGGTTAATTTACTCGCCGAGCCCTTAGTCGTAAGCGACGAGTTCGATGAGAGCGGTGACCGGTGCTTGGAGTGCCTAAAAGTATCGAGAGTGGATCGGGAGGATCCGAAATGACGGATCCGATGACGTGTTTGAGGCGACGGCGATTATGTTGCTCGGTCGTTCGGGCTTTGTAATTAGACGCGGCTAATAAGTGGGTTATCGTATTAATTTGAAGCTGGTTAATGTTAAGAAAACTCGATTTAAGGGGGAATTTCGATTAGAGTTTGACAATATATCACCTGCTGGACCTTATTAGACCTGGAAGCGCATTGCCTGGAGGGCGGTCGTCGGGAGCATGGGCGACCTAACAGGTCCTACTGCACATACAGCGTCAGCGCAAACACGACCACTCTGACAAAAGTGTCCGACTGAGAAGAATATATCACTTGCTACAGCATTTAATGGCTATTGACTGTGATGTTTTACTGGTTTAATGAAATATACTAAAATAACTTACTGGTTCAAATTCACACTGATCTTACATCGGTTTCTGTACTGCCAAAATTAAGTAAACTTTTAGAAAATAATATATTTATTGGAACGACATTTAATTCATTTCGGTTCGAAAAATCTGATTTATAATAAAGATTATATGGATTTGGGCCTTTGTACGACGTTGGTTTATTAAAAATATCTTTAGGCTTGGCTCACACTAGCTCATCTGTATGTGCCGCAAAGAATTCGTGCGTTGCCAACTGTTGCTCTTTGAAACTCCCATCTGATATCTCATGATATGTGTCGAGATTCACATAGACCACGGGTCCTAGTGATTCCCAAGCTCACCAGACAATCTAGAACAATAAGAAACCTAATCTACCATCATCGGCAACTGAGTGAGGTGCTGCGTGACTGTGCGACTTGTGTTGTGAAAATTTGAAAAAGGACATTTCCAATTTTATCTTTTGCTTATATTCGTCGTGTAGCATCGAAAAGACAATTCAAACGTGACCTTTAACTTCCCTAGCGGCTATCTGGATATTATTATGCCGCGAGAAATCTTCATCTCTCATAGACCTAACATAATTTCATTTATAAGAAATCTGTTTTCAGTAATATACATATATGAATATCTATGTTAATAACAATCAATAAATTTTAATAAGGTGTGTTTGTCCTCTATGCGTACCCATAAAAGTCATCTGATTGTGATGAGACTTGGTATAGTTGTGGTTGGCATTTTAAGGTTGGTTCTGTAGTAGTACAATTGGCGAACGATAGATAGCGCTAGTGTGATTTTAAGAAATTTACATATTTCAGATAACATAATTATGTTTACTAGAGGTCCCGCAGTAGTCGAAATTCGACTATAATTAATTGGAATTGTAAGTTTGTACACTATTATGATTGTATTTTATACTTCTATAATCACAAATTTCGCCAAGGCTACACTATAAAAAATATTAATAAAGACAAATAATATTTAATCTATTCTCAATTTGACAACAGACGTCAAGAACAAAAGTTTGACAATAAATAGTATGCATGCGTGTGTGCGTCAAATACATGGTATGTAGTGTGTGTAATGTTTTCTTTATTGATTTAATGTATCTTTTATGCATTATTTTAAAAAAATATTAGGGTTGTGCACTTTTTCTCTATATTCTCTATAAGTGTGGAAATTTTCGTAAAAAGGGATACAAAGTTTTTGCTTCACGTATTAATATATAGATAAATAAAAATTCGCCTTCGCATCTTTGATTGGTTTGCAAACATTGTACAGTCGTCGATGTTGCTCCAAGGATAGTTTTTATTAACAGTATCTTTTACGTGTCAAGTTTCAACAAGCGATGTTTATCATACGCTTAGCGATAATAACAGTAAAGCATAGTTGGTGTTCACCAGTTATAAATATAATAATTTAAGTTTAGAAGTAGTTACTAGTACGAAGTCTTTTTTAACGGCTGCTAAAAGATGGATTATTTGAGCTCACAGTCCATTTATTATGAGGAACTCCATTATCATGAATATAATGATAACGATTAGCATTTATAATATAAATGGCCGCGAAAGATTTGTAGGGACCACAAATGTCCCCATAGCAACTAACAATTATATGTATGTGTTAGCGGTAATTATATTGCAATGATGTTACGTCAGTCTCGGAATTGTCGGGCTGTCGATAGCACGTTAGGTTGTAATCCCAATTTACGTTAGTCACTTAACCGAACACGTGTCTTATTAATCCTTGCCCGATATAGAGACTCAACAGATTAAAACAATTCGTAACTAATAATCCGAAATCAAAGCCAATGAAGATTAAAAAAAATAATTAGATTGCTTAATAATCAATTACTACATAGAATATTGTGTGAATCACAGTCCTCGGTTCTATATTAGCTCGATGTCCGTTCTGAATCGCGAGACATCGGAAGTTCTTTCGTATCGACGATCTCGTCGACCCGCAGGTTTGAAACACCAGATTTACATCTACGCAGGGGATGTAAACTGTCGCTATCTGATCAAGTTGTCATATTTATACACGTATAGCGCACTCGCTATCTTGCGACTCGAACACAATAATATGATTTTCGAATATAAACGTCCGTGTTCGCTACCACTTTAAATACAATCTTTTTTTTTTATTGCTTAGATGGGTGGACGAGCTCACAGCCCACCTGGTGTTAAGTGGTTACTGGAGCCCATAGACATCTGCAATGTTAATGCGCCACCCACCTTGAGATATAAGCTCTAAGGTCTCAAGTATAGTTACAACGGCTGCCCCACCCTTCAAACCGAAACGCATTACTGCTTAACGGCAGAAATAGGCAGGGTGGTGGTACCCACCCGCGCGGACTCACAAGAGGTCCTACCATCAGTAATTACGCAAATTATAAGTTTGCGGGTTTAATTTTTTTTACACGATATTGTTTTCGTTTCTCCCTATGTTGCAAGTAAATGCAATAATCCAGCCTATTTCTGCCGCGAAACTATTTGGTTTTGAAAAAGGAGTAAAGTCAGTTACATTTAAAAAAAACTGCGTCTTGGGACGCCCAACTTAAGTCATAACTTAAGCTAATCTAGTTTGAACTATTTAATATTAAAATTGTTTAACTTGAGAAAAGCTTATTTTACTACTTAAAAGTTATGTAAAATATATTAATATGATAGTGTAAGAAAAATTGTAATATACATATATTGAAAAAAAAGTAGTTAGGAGTTATATTATACGTTTTCAGTATCACTGCCGTATGCGTGAGAGAAAGGGATGCCAGACAGACTGGCATTGTAACGCGTTACGTAACGAAGCGGTCTACCGTCTCATAAGAAGTTATCACTTCAAAAATGGTTCAGATTTTAAGTTATACGTAGTATTCGCGTTATGACGTCTATTGTTTATGTTAAAATATTTTTATCGATAACCTATCAGGCAGATTGTAAGTTCGATCTTTAGATCAATAATAAGAAGAATTGGTAATGAGATATAATTCATTTCATTTCTTGAATGTTTTAATCCTTTTTTAAATTGTAGATTAATATAATAAAAGTCCATCTCTCTCTTTCCAGTTATTTTCTCTATGTATTATATTTAAAATGATTTATAATCCTTTAAAAGATTTCTAGTTTTCAACTTAACGTATTCCATTATAGTCCTCTTATCAATCGCCATCCGTTTGCGGGTGGCATTCTTAAGCAAACGGACATTTTCACATTACCAAATAAACGGTAGCTCTTATTGTTTAAACGATAAAAAATATAATTCTTTAAATACCATTTCAATGTTAACAAAACTAAACTTGTTTAGCGAGGAAAGTGTAAAGGCTCGTTGACTTCGGAACATGTCAAATAATTGAAGAATTTCCTTAGCATTAAAGGCTATTATTGTTTGATAGAAATGCTGAAGCTTTAGACTGATTGTCAGTATGTTATTCTTGTCGGTGTATCCGATTTTCGGTCTTATTGCCGTAGTGGTTTAGATAAAGAGGTTTACCAGATAGGGCAATTGCCGCTTTTAGTAATCTTAGCGTAGAAGGTGTTTAGTGGGATTTTATTCAATCATTTTAGTTTATAAAAAATGATTAAATATAAATCCTACAGCATAAATCAACTTCCTGAATGTTTTCATCAGGAATAATGCTGTCGTCAATGTCATTAAATATAAAAAATGTATATTTCTCTGTGGTTTTTTTTTATAATTATTACTCTTGGACAATGAACTATACTGGAATGGACTCAACAATTCTTCAATAATTAATCAAGCATTTATTATGTAGTTTTGCGTGCGGTCAAAATTAGAATAGTTTGTAAGGAAATCGTAAGTTTGTTTACTTTTTTTTATTGCCTTTTTTATTGCTTAGATGGGTGGACGAGCTCACATCCGACCTGGTGTTAAGTGGTTACTGGAGCCCATAGACATCCACAACGTAAATGCGCCACCCACCTTGAGACATAAGTTCTAAGGTCTCAAGTATAGTTACTACGGCTGCCCCACCCTTCAAACCGAAATGCATTACTGCTTCACAGCAGAAATAGGCAGGGTGGCGGTACCCACACGCGCGGACTCACAAGAGGTCCTACCACCAGTAAATAGCTTATATATAGTATTACTATGGTTTGTTAAATATAGTTTGATACGCGTGACAGTTGACAAAGAAAGATCGCAGCACTACTGTCCACTAGGTCCTAGGTCCTACCTATGCTGATAGCCTTGAGAGGCTATTTCAGCTTCACCCTAACGTTAGTAGGTGAGCTCGCGGGGCTCAACCGGAGAGTTGCTAACACTGACCCTAGCAAGAGCAGTGCTTCGCAGAATCTACCACCGGATCGGAAACGCGACCCACTGAGAAGATCCGGCGAGAAACTCAGTGGGCTGTGTCTATGGGTTAGTTCGCTCGTCGAGCCCTTCGTCGCAAGCGATGGGTTCGACGAGGACGGTGACCGGTGCTTGTGGTGCCTAAAAGCACCGTTAATGGATCAGGAGGATCCGTAATGACGTGCTTTGGGCGACGTCGACGGTTTACCATTCGGTCTACTGGGTCGGGTATGTAATTTCCAGCGGCTACGATGAGAGGGTTCTCATGTCGTGCCGCCTTCTCAAAATGGCGCAGCGATGCCGACTGTAGATACTTACTAAAAGAGTCGAGCTCCAGGTCGTCGTGGAGATCCACATTCCTAAGGAACCAAGGCGCTCCGACGGCTATCCTGCAGAATCGTGATTGAATAACCTGAAGGGATTTCAAGTGGGTGCGGGCTGCGTGAGCGAACACTACGCTTGCATACGTCATGACGGGGCGTATACAAGTTTTGTAGAGAGTTACCTTATTACGGAGGGACAGTTTGCTTCGACTACAAAGCATTGGATAGAGTCGTCCTAGAATAAACGCGGCGCGGTCGCGTACCGTTTTTATATGGGGACGGAATGTCATCCCTCTGTCGAGGGTGACACCTAGATATTTGACCTTCGAGACCCACGGTATGGGCTGGCCAAAGAGAGTGATGGGACTAACGGCGGAGGTGTTTGCGCGCCTACTACGGAGTGGGATGCTCGAAGTGATGTTCGGAGGGCGACCCCTTTTGAAAAGCACCGCTGCGCTTTTCGTGGGGTTGATGTCAATTCGCCACTTCCGGAACCACTGTCCCATGGTGGCCACTGCGATCTGGAGTCGCCGATGAAGCAGCGACATCTTCCTACACGAGTAGTAGATAGCCGTGTCATCGGCGAAGAGCGCTAGATGGGTCTCCGGAGACCGGGGTATATCATTGATATACAAACTAAATAATAATGGGGAGAGCGCGGAGCCTTGCGGGACTCCGGCGGTCAGTTGACGGGGACGAGAACGAGTTCCCTCTACTCGATATCGGAACGAACGGTTCGACAAGAAGTCTCGTATGATGAGCACGAGTCTGTCTGGCACTCCCATGTTGTACAGTTTATAAATTAAACCGTTGTGCCAGACTTTGTCGAACGCCTTCGCGATGTCGAAGAAGAGGGCGCCGGTCGGAATTTGTTTACGCCTATTTAGTCCTATCAGAATGTGCTCCGTGAGGCGGTGCACTTGTTGTACGCACGAGTGTTTAGAGCGGAATCCGAACTGTTCGTCTATGAGAATTTTGTTCGCGGTAACAAAATCCCAGAGGCGTTTCCTAAGGAGCCGTTCGTAAATTTTTCCTATCGTCGAGAGGAGACTAATCGGACGGTAACTAGAAGTTTCGTTTGTCGGTTTGCCCGGCTTATGTATACCGATAACGTCCGCTTCTTTCCACACCGCGGGAAAGATGCAGTGCGTCATAGCGGCATTTAAAATTGTAGCCAACATTGCTATCAGTTGGACTGGCAAGAGTTTTAGCGCGCGGTTGTGGATGCCGTCGGAGCCGGGTGCCTTCCTAGGTTGGAGGTTGTGGATCGCGTCTCTAACTTCGTCAGTGGTAATGGGGGGTAACGCGTCCGAGGGCGGCAGGGAAGCTCTGCGCTCGACCTCCCTGTCGACTAACTCGGTGTGTTCGGGGTCCGCGTGTTGAGTGCTGGTGGTGCACTGCTCTTGCAGTGCATCGGCCAGCAGCTCAGCCTTGTCATCGTCATCGAATGCCGGTGGTTGGCCTGAAGGGCGTATGAGGGGAGGCATAGTAGCGGTAGTTTCGGATTTGAGAGTCCTAGCTAGTCGCCAGTATGCTTGGTGGGAGGGCGCGAGTTGTTCTAGATAACTATGCCAATTATCGTTACGCGCGTCGCTTAAGCGGGAGTGGACTTCGCGCTGTAGACGACGCATCTGAATCCGGTTTGAATGCGTGGGAAGACGATCGTAGGCCCGGATTGCCGCGTTCCTAACTCTTAAGAGATTCCTAAGATCGGGGGACAGTCTGATGCGGTGGAAGCTGTCCTCCACATCGACTTCTTTTGAAGATCTAATGATCGCGGAAGAGATGTGATCGGTAATGATGTTTATGGATTCGACGGTGTCCTCGGGGGATGGATTCGAATCCGGGCCGCAAGGGAGGATTGGCGGAGCGGCGTCGGCTAGGCACGTGCTCAGCTTATTCCAATCCACCATGGTCCTCGTAACAGTGACTGGGTTGTGAGGGCGACCGAGCTGCATAACGACAGGTCGGTGGTCTGAGTCGAGCTCTGACATTGCTTCGATGGAACGCAAGCGCAGAGTTACGTTCCTAAGCAATGGCAGGTCTATAGTGCTCGGACGGAGCGCGATGTTATACGGATAACATGTTGGAGTTGGGGGACCGACTATTTCAAAGGTGAGGTCGTCTATAAACGCGTCGAGACGCCTACCGTTAACGTTTGTACGATGGCAGTTCCACCTAGTGTGGTGGCAATTTAAATCGCCTGCCAGGATGACAGAGTCTCCCATGCCGAACAGTGACTCGATGTCACTGCTCAGAAGGGGCTTGTCCGGGGGGAGATAAACGGATGCGATGACGATCGGCTGGTGTCCCGTCAGCGAGATACGGCACACTGACGCCTCGATATGTGAGAGCGAGGGAGTATCGAGAGGGACAACGTGCAGGGCCCGCCTATAGTAAATGGCAGTCCCGCCTTTGGAGGCGGTGAGTCTGTCATTCCTAACCATGACGTAATTCGCGACTTTCGGGTCGCGACGCGAGGGCTTCAGACAGGTTTCCTGCACTAATAGAATATCTACAAGATTATCGCGGAGGAATTCGAAAATTTGATCGCGTTGCCGCGCGAGTCCGTTAGCATTGTAGAATGCTAACGTAAGGGAATACGGTTTTTCTCTACCTTTTTGCGCCATTGATTACCGGTAAAGATTTTTATAAAGTGCGGGACACGGACTCGTATACGTCCATGTGATCGAACGCGGCCGCGAGTCTCTGTTCAGGGGTTACCGACCTACGTATCGCGTCTGCGAACGATCGCAGACGGTCGAAGTTAACAGCGGTGACGAAGTCGCGCACGAGCGCGAAGTCGTTGACGGCAGAGGGTTGCGGGGGGCGGAACGCGGGCGCGGGGTGAGGTGCGAGCAGGGGCTGGGGCGCGGGGCGTGTCGCGAGCGGGGGCGGGGGTGCGGTTTGCGTTCCCGCCTTCGTATACGGCAGCGGCTTTTTCCACGCTGAAACCGTGGGAACTGCAGCCGGCACGAAGGCAGGTTTCGGCACTGAGGGTGCCGAAGTCTTTGGGCCGACGGTTCGCGGAGCTGGGAGGGTTGAACGCTTGCGCGGAGCCCTAGGACATCCACGGTAGTTCGCGGGGTGCCCTTGCTTAAGGCATAGGACACAACTTGGGGGTTCGGTCGCGGTTTCCCTATCTCTAACGCAATCTAACGTAGCGTGATCGCCGAGGCACTTCACGCAGCGGGGACGCGCGTGGCAATTACGCGCCGAGTGGCCATATAGCTGGCATCTGTAGCACTGCCCGGGAGTGCCACGTTTATGGGGGGCTTCGATGGAGACCCCGGATAAGCCGCAAACTTTCGAGAGGCATGAAATTTTCTTTTTGGCCTCCGGGGTTGGCTCCAACGCGACAAGAATCATATTATAGGGCTGCTTGCCCCGCCCACTGTGCATCCGATGCACACTAACTATAGGGAGTGACTGAGCGATCAGATCCTCCTTAACATAGTCTATGTCTAGTTCTTTCGGTACTCCGCGTATTACTACGCGGAGCTCGCGGTCCTCCTGAAGAGCATAGGTGTGGAAACCTATGTTCTCCTTTCGGAGGTATGCTGAGAGGGCCCTATGGTCGCCCGGCGTTGCGACCTTGATCTGAATCCCATGCGCGACGTTACGCGCATGGGTGTAGTTAATTTTATTTGCCTGAAGGGCCTGGGACACTCGATTCCACGCTGTCTTCTCTTGAAGTATCAGCGGGGGCGGGGCAGCTATTTTAGGAGCGGGCGCGGGCTTGGGACGCGGCGGCGGGGTTACGCGGCGAGCGGAGTCCGACTCCGGTGTCACGACTACCTGCGGGCGGGAGGCGGTTGCGGATTTTGTCTGCTTCGTCGTGGAGCTCCGGGACTCCACGGCGCGACAACGCTTTTTACCGCGCGTTACGGTTTGGAACCCATCCGAGGTTCCAGGCTGAGGGCTTGGCGCGGATTCAAAGTCCATCTCCGATTCCGTATCGGAGCCTGAACTTGAGACTACGGAGGTCGCGACGGACGATACGAGCGATGACGCAATCGACGCGGGCGCGGGGGTGGGGGTAGCGCTAGGCGCTTCGTGAGTCGCATCGTCGGAACGAGCGCTCGAACTTAACGCGGCGGCGGGGGGCGCGCGGCGTGCCTCCGAGGCACGGTTGAAATACGCGGCGACGGACGCGGGGGGGGAGGGATTGCCACGGGAGGCCCTATAAGCTAGGTACTCGGCCCTAATTGACGGGTACCTATCCCGGAGGAACCCGACAATATCCCTAGCACTATCTTCTTCCATTCTTCTTCGGTCTTCTTGCCCGGGGGGGGGCGGCCCCGGGACTTTTGTTGAACTCGCCGAAAGGCGAGGCCCCGGATAGGATTTGTAACCCCCCTGTGCTGCAGGACAGCAAGGAGCAGGGGGGGGGGAATGCCTATGCCGTGAAAACGGCAATCGGCGGGGAAAAGGAAAGGAACCCGCTCGGGCTGTATAGTGCTACAGCAGGCAGAATCGCGAGCGGGGGTCTAGTCTTGAAAAAGACTGTTGTTTTGGGAAGGGTTAGGAAATCGCTAGCCTGTGAGTGCCACAGGAAGCCTGATCGTAGCGATTGGTTTTGCCTTGAAAAAGGCAGTTGGTAAAGGGTGGGTTCGCGGTTACAACACTTTAGCGCACAAAAATGGACTCCGATACGCAGATCGCAAGCAACCAACGGATCGGAACGTCCGCACTACCGAATTGTAAGCACGATGTATTCACGGTCACTACACTGTCGAGCACAGCTGTGAGTTCAGAGACGCAGCTCGCAAGCGGGCCACGGATCGGAAAGCACGTCCGCGCACGACCGAGTCGTGAGCGAGAATGACGTACGCAGTTTTTTTTTTTTTTTTTTTTTCCTACCTAAGCTGATAGCCCTAGCGGCTATGTCAGCGTAACCCTAACTTTAGTAGGTGAGCTCACGGGGCTCAAACCTGACGATGTTGCTAACACGAACCCTAGCAAGAGTCGTGCTTCGCAGAATCTACCACCGGATCGGAAACGCGACCCACTGAGAAGATCCGGCGAGAAACTCAGTGGGCTGTGTCTGAGAGTTAATTTACTCGTCGAGAACGGTGACCGGTGCTTGAAGTACCTAAAAGCACCGTTAGTGGATCGGGAGGATCCGAGATGACGTGTTTTGGGCGACGTCGACTGCTTTCCATTCTGTCCGCAGGATCGGGAATGTAGTTACCGGCGGCCACGATGAGAGGGTTCTCGTGTCGTGCCGCTTTATCGAAGTGGCGCATGGACGCCGACTGCAGATACTTACTGATGGACTCTAAGTCCAGGTCGTCATGGAGGTCGACATTCCTGACGAACCACGGGGCTCCGACGGCTATCCTGCAAAAACGGGATTGAATGATTTGAAAGGATTTTAAGTGTATGCGGGCCGCGTGAGCGAACACTACACTTGCATAGGTCATGACGGGGCGTATGCAAGTTTTGTAGAGTGTCACCTTATTTCTAAGGGACATTTTACTTCGCCTACATATCATCGGGTAGAGACGTCCTAGGATGAAGGCGGCATGATCGCGTACCGTCTTGATGTGGGGGCGGAATGTCATCCTACTGTCGAGGGTGACGCCTAAATATTTGACCTTCGGGGCCCACGGTATGGGCTGGTCGAACATCGTGATTGGGCGAACGGCGGGGGCGGGGGTGTTGACGCGCCTAGTCGGGAGAGGGATGCTCAGCGTGGTGTTCGGAGGGCGACCCCTTTTGAAGAGCACCGCTGTGCTTTTCGTGGGGTTAATGTCGATGCGCCACTTCCGGAACCACTGTCCCATGGTGGTAGCTGCGGTCTGAAGTCGTCGATGAAGCAACGCCTTCTTCCTACACGAGTAGTAGATGGCGGTGTCATCGGCGAAGAGCGCCAGATGGGTCTCCGGAGACCGGGGTATATCATTGATATACAAACTGAATAGTAACGGGGAGAGGGCGGAGCCTTGCGGGACTCCGGCTGTGACGTGGACGTACGCAGACGATCACTTTTCATACAAATATGAGCTCACTTTTACGCTATCGCGAACGTTAACAAACTCGCACTAAACACACTGATCAGGACTAAGATCGCTATTTATTTACAACTCGTATGTCCGTTTACGCATTACATCTGCTGCTGCTGTCTGGTACCACCTCCTTTCACCGTCTTAGCGACCGAGGTGACAGGGTTAGCAGAATCTTTTTCTCCGCACCATAGTCGGGGCTAAGCGATATGTCACGAATGACGTCATCACCCGCGATCTGGGCGTGGAGTCGCTATGGTAAAAACATATTGAAGTTTTGACATCTTTTTCTATAACTCAGGTTAGAGAGAGACGGGAATTTTTTTGGATCGTCACGTCCTATAATGAACGTCAATCATTAGCTACCATAGCCCACTGAATTTCTCGCCGGATCTTCTCTGTGGGTCGCGTTTCCGATCCGGTGGTAGATTCTGCGAATCACTGCTCTTGCTAGGGCCAGTGTTAGCAACACTCCGGTTTGAGCCCCGTGAGCTCACCTATACGTTAGGGCGATGTTGAAATAGCTTCTCAAGGCTATCAGCATAGGTAAAAAAAAGCTACCATGAATACATTGCGAATGAATTTTTTTTTTTTTATTGCTTATACGTGGACGACCTCACAGCCCACCTGGTGTTCAGTGGTTACTGGAGTCCATAGACATCTACAACGTAAATGCGCCACCCACCTTGAGACATAGCTCTAAGGCTATAGTTACAACGGCTGCCCCACCCTTCAAACCGAAACGCATTACTGCTTCACGGCAGAAATAGGCAGGGTGGTGGTACCTACCCGCGCGGACTCAAGAGGTCCTACCACCAGTATAAAAATACATCACAACCGGTCAAAACGTTAACCTCAAACATTTCGAATTCGTTATAAGCTCTATTATTATGTTAAATAAAACGTTAAGCTATTATTTTATAAATCGGATTCGAATCTCACGATTCAGTTCTAGGTACCATATTAAGGAGGAGGCGGCCGTGCTACCAACATAATAGTATTGTTTAATTGTGTACAAAAGGTTGTAAAGAAAACTTATCTGGATCTCTTGGATTTGTACGATAAATATAATATGCACGTGTTTAAAATGTAAATTTGTCTGTTTGCCTTTTATTTTTATGTTATTATTTCTAATTTCTTAGATCGGATGAATTTACAGCTCACCCGGTGTTAAATATAATAGTTAACGGTGACTATGGACATCAACAAGTTTAATGCCGCCTCCCAACTTGAGATATGAGTTCTAATTCTCAATTTTTCAGTACAATGGCTGCCTCAGCATTCAAACCGAAACGCATTACTGCTTTACGGCAGAAAATATAGACAGGGTGGTGGTACCTACCCGTGCGGGCTCACAAAATGTCCTTACCTCCTTAGGTACGATCACTTGGCCTATATTTTCTGCGTTAGTATTATGGCCTATATTTTCTGACAATCCTTTCCACTCGACTCAGCGATATTACAGAGACATGATTGGTGGTAGGACCTCTTGTGAGTCCACGCGAGTAGGTACCAACACATCGCCTATTTCTGCCATGAAGCAGTAAAGCGTTTCGGTTTGAAGGGTGGGGCAGTCGTTGTACCTATACTTGAGACTTTAGAACTTATCTCAAGGTGGGTGGCGCGTTTACGTCGTAGATGTCTATGAGCTCCAGTAACCACTTAATACCAGGTGGGCTGTGTGCTCGTCCAACCACCTAAGTAATAAAAAAAAGCATGGTAAGAGCCTGTCCGGCTTTTTAGAAGAAGATAGAAGATTGCGACCCAAATCAGCTCAAGTGATATCGTCAAAATCAGCCATTCCGACAACGGTGCGCAATCATAGTTTTTTTTTTTTTCGAACGGAATCGAAAACTTACAGCCTAAGCATTTATGCGTTTGAATGCTTAAATAATCAGAAACTTCGATTTTAACGAAAAATACCAAATGCAAGGGAGTCCGCAAGTGCAGCCATGTTTAGTATTTACAATTGAATTATATAAAGTTAACAATGGTTATTGTGGAGTGAGTGATGCGAGGTCTTGTCGTGAGGAATGTACGATTATTTAACTATTCATGCTCACAGTTTAGAATTATTGTGCTTATTGTGTTCGATGGTGTAAATAGTTTTATTGTTTGAAATACTCAAATGTTTCCTAGTTTTTAGCTGGGTTAGATTTTAATAAAAAAATATTCAATTTTTTATGTATTACTAGCTGACCCGGCAGACTTCGTTGTGCCTCAATCGATAAACAAATCGATAAACACAAACAAAAGGAATCCGTCCAACGGGGGGACATCGAAGGGAAAACAAAATTGTTATTTTTATTTAATTTCGAGCATTTTCAAATTCAAACCTTTAAACCTTCTCTGGACTTCCACAAATAATTCAAGACCAAAATTAGCCATATCGTTCCAGCCGTTCTCAAGTTTTAGCGAGACTAACGAACAGCAATTCATTTTTATATATATAGATAGATTTTCTTAATTCTTTACTAGTTTTTTTTTATTTCTCTATATGAGTGACAGAGTTCACAAACCACCTGATGTTAAGTAGGAAGTGTGCACATCGAGTCAACTTATAAATAGAATATGATAACAGATCATCACTATTTGTTCCGTAATAAATCGATACTTAATTCGAGCATTTTAAACTACTACAACCCATTCGCAGTGCTGTAGGTATAAATCTGAACTGCGCAGCGTTTATCTAAGAATCGTGTTCAGAGGAAGCAATAATGAATCGATCTAATTAAGCGATTAATACATCACTAGTCATGGGTTGAGCTTGGCAAAATAGTGCTGTGTTACAACGGATAATATTGAATCATTCGCGAATGTGTCTACAATGCTAAAATATATTATAACCAGTAACCACCCACGGTCTTAATTAAAATTCATAATTTTAAAATAAAATAAAACATCTCATTAAAAAGGAAACTAGCTAGAAGTCATGTAATTTTTTATTTTATTTTATTATATAACTTAAAAACGAGTATGTAGTACAATTAAAAATAGCAGTTGCAAACTGATTTTGGTATGTCAGAAATGCAAGAAGCTTAAACTATGTTTTTATTTATTTATTTGTACTCTGTAGTCCCTGTGCTGTGATTAACTAATTGTTCGAGATTATTCAGTCACTTTCTTTGCCTGATTTGCCGAATCAGCAGTCAACGGAATTCAAAACCTCGATACACAAGTATAGTAATTAATGCTCTACGTAAAAACGTTTATAGGATTTAGTTAAACTTACAAATAGCTACCTGCATCGTGTTCTTATAGTATTATGATATATCACTTCAAACGAATGCTTATTCAATACATCCATCATGCACTTTTGCGTCATTAAGTTTTGGAGTAAGCTCCCTTTCTCAGTTCTCCGCAGTGCGTTTCCAAGTGAGATTTGAAGAGTCGTCTGTAGGTTGCTTACTAGGCTTGTATACTTGGCGTTCGTGATGTGAATGAGTGCTGGAGGAAAATTTATAATTTATTATTTGAAGAAAATTAGACCTTGACCTCACATTAATTCAAGGTCATCATTTTTAGTGTCATCTCTTCTATTTCATTTTTCATTCAAACAATTAAAATAAATTAAAAGTCCTTTTGCATCATTTTAAAATCTATCAAGCTGTTATGACTACAATAAAATAAATATGTACACACACGAAAATTAATAAACTCCTTGTGTTGCCCGGTAAAATTATATTTTAATTTAATTGAGATTTTACATTACACAGAACTTAAAAACTAAAAAAAAATTGTATTTTTTTTTAATTAATGTAAATCAAATGCAGCCTCATTAAGCAGCAATTTCTTAAACCTACCCAAGGTCGGTCCATCCAGCCTAATTCATCAAAATGGCGGAACAAAATTTAATCTGTTCCATGTCAGAAACGAAAGTAGGTAATCTTGAATTAAATCACTATTGTGTACTTGATCAAAGAGGTTTCTTATGTTCTGCTTGCTCTCGACACCAAAAACCCACAAAGCCTCCGTTCAAAAATAAGATGTCGCGTTATTTAATTGCAATAGTTATAAATCACAATTCTGCCGTTTTAGAATTTCACAACGGTAATGTAAACAATACGGGCGTTGTTCTAAAATCTCGGTCGCAATACTGTAACACAAACTAATGCAAATAACATGCATATTGTTGAAACTTCACAATATCGATCCTTGCCCTTTTGCTTTTAAATTTAGGACGTGTACACACAAAAATATTGATTACGCTGTTACGTCTTTTTTTTTTTTCGATGAAGGCGATTTCGGCTGCACGCACGAAAAAGTGTCACGTTCCGCCTGAGCCTGAGCGTGTAAACGAGAGCGCCGAACAAGCGATAGAGAGGCACGATCGGGCAAAGCGTTGGCATGTCACAAATTTATCTCTCTTCTCGCGTGATGTCAGAGCTAGTAGTTCGAATAATTCTGCTACTGACGTTATCACGTAAAAATATTGTCCGTAAATCCACTTTACAGACCACCACTTTTTTTTTTATTGTTAAAGTACTGGATATGACTCCTTTAGGCTTCCTTAATAGTTACATTTATACAATGAGCAAAGGGAATTAGAGTGGAATAAAATCAATTTCAAGATATATATTTTTTGTATTCCATGATTGTTCCTATCTATAGGACGCGTGTTGAGGTCTATTGCGTTATTCCCATTTGTCATTATGTCGACTCGATAATTCTTATTCGAGTATTACAAACAACGGTTGAGATTAGGCTCATTGCCGATAGTAATATTGCGAGAAATCAAAACACGATTCCGTGAAGTTGCTTTTGCAGGCTAAGGCAAGAAAATTTATAAATTAATTGCGGGGCGTCTGGACACGTCCTTAGTAGCAAAACTGCGAATATTGTTAGACATCATACAACCTTTCACTTCGATTCGAACAAAGAGATTCAGAGTAAAACCTTATTAGAGATCGTGTACACAGATACTATATCTTTATTATTATTTCGAATTTAATGAACAATTCGGTGTCTGTGGAAGAAGTGTTTTCATTATGTTTTTTTTCCCTACCTATTCAAGTCGGCGTGCAAATCATGGAGACAGGTACCATATTTACTAATGAAATACGTACTAGACATGTTCGCTAATGGCTTAAACGATGAAAAAATTACATCTATCTATACATAGTCAGGTCATAAATTCTGTCACATGTTTAATGTAAAATAATTGAAACAAGTTTATTCATTATGTAAACATTCATATACCAAAATGAACTTAACAAAACATAGATTCTTATGACACTAAAGTTTATTCAAAATGACCTCCGTGATTTTGAATACAGGCCTACAATCTGCGCGGCCAGTCGTCTATCGCAGCACGAACGAGGTCCATGTCAATATCGGGGGCTGCCTTAATCAGGGATGTCTTGAGTGACTCCAAATTGGGATGAGGCTTTGAGCTCGCCTTTTCCTCCAAGTGTTGCCATATCTTGTAATCTAACGGATTCAAATCTGGACTGGAGGAGGGCCAGTCTTCGTGCCGGATGAAGTCGATTTCACGCGCCGCCAGCCAGTCTTGTGTGCTCTTCGCTCTATGAGCTGGCGCCGAATCTTGTTGGAATACCCAGTGCCTGTTATTGAACATGGTATGAGAAACAGGTTCCACAAGGTTCGTCAGGACTGTATTTTGATACACAACTGCATTCGTTTTTACACCTTTCTCACAAAAATGTACCTCTGTTAAGCCCCAATAAGAAACTTCCAACCATACCATGAGCGAGGATGGAAAATGACCTCGTTGGACACGCGGAATACGGTTGCTCGCTTCTTCACTACTGTGTGCGTACACCTTAACATTTTGTTTGTTGTAGCTCTCTTCTACGGTAAATTTTTTTTGATCCGAAAAAAGAATTTCCCGATATTTTTTTCCCGCGTACCGCTTCAACAAAGCGCGACATCTCTTCAGTCTCAGGTCCATTAGAGGAGCATTCAAACGATGTCCTGTTTTTCTTCGATATGCCCGAAGCCCTAAGTCTTCATTTAACACCCTTTTCACCGTGGTTCTGCTTAACCCCATCTGCAGGGCCAACAGTTTCTGCTTACGTTTGGGATTTCTTTGAATTCGCGCCTTCACAGCTTTTATCACTGCTGGAGTCCTAACAGACCGAGGGCGACTTCTTGACCTGTCATCTACACTAGAGTCTTCATTGTATCGTTTGATGGTAAACGATAAACGAATCTTTTGGTTATATTCAAATATTTCAGTATGTTAAAAATTTGAATTGGCGCGTAACCGCAACGATGCAACGCAATAACTGCAACACGGTCTTCTTTAAGCGTCCACTCCATATTTAAAAATGAGTAAAATTCTAAAAGTATACATTTTTATTTTCATGAACAATTCGAAATTCGAATTCAATAAACTTTTTTGTGGCCAGCATTCTAAAAGAAAAGTTTTTACTGTGTGACAATACTTATGACCTGACTAGTTATATATAAAAATGAATTGTTGTTCGTTAGTCTCGCTAAAACTCGAGAAGTCTGGACCGATTTAGCTAATTTTGGTCTTGAATTATTTGTGGAAGTCCAGAGAAGGTTTAAAAGGTAGATAAATATGAAAATGCTCGGAATTAAATAAAAATAACAATTTTGTTTTTCCTTTGATGTGTCCCCCGTCGGACGGATTCTTTTTGTTTGTTTTAAGTTTATTTTATACAAAAGTTTAGGTCATTTATTTATCGATTGAAGCACTACGAAGTCTGCCGGGTCAGCTAGTCCTCTTAGAAAAATCAGGTATGGCGTCTTGTGAAGCTGCACGGGTGAATATCAATCACCACAGTACAATACGACCGACGTAACATGGCGAGTCTGAATATAGCCACAGGTAAACTTTCGCGCATGTGCACTCGTAAAAAAAAAGTGTTATTAGCATTAATTTTTTTAAATCAAAATACGAATTAAAATTTCCATAAACAGGGACCAAGTACAAATAAAATGAATATCAAAACACTATGAGACAGAAAGCTATAAAAATAACGTAATAAATTAAAGAGAGATAATAAAAGAATAATAAATTAAGACAGAAAGCTGTAAAAATAACTTAATTAAATTAATTCGAAAGTAAGTCCGAACACTGTCTTCAGTTGCGATCCGCTGTACTGTGCGTTGCGATACACCAGTTGCGTTAGCAACTCTAAATAAAACTGTCAACATCTATTACGCTTTTTTCTTTTTCTTTTTATTAAAAAAAAATCAAAAATTATGTTTGTCGACCGACGATTTAAAACACTATTATGCTTTGGTGGCATCTTTGTTAACGAATAGTATAAAAGCCAAGGGACAGTTAATACTAAAACAAATTTAAACACAAACAATCTTAAAACTAAACAAAAAACTGAGCACTAAACAAAAACAGTATAATAATAACAAATCAATGAAAACTTTTGTAGCCGCCCGTACTCAAGACAGAGATAGCGACACGAACACGACACTAATGCTAGCGTGTGAGTGAGACACATTACCGCGTACCGAGCATTACCGAATTTATACGATGTCAAGAAAAGGGATGTCCAATATGGGTGTTTGAGGATGTTTTTTAATCGATTTTTTTTCAAATTGATTAAAATTTAAATAAAAATATATATTTATATTCCATTTTATAGAAGGTTTAAAATATTAACAAACAGTCCCTATTGTAGTAGTTGTTTATAAATAAGTGATATTCAACTAAATCATGTCTTTCAACCAAGAAAATAAAGTGTTATTAGTTTTTTTTTTTTTAAAGATGAAGTCTCGTTTACTAACGACAACATTCAATAAGTTTGTAAATCTATTTCGTTCAGTATCTCATAAAAACAAAAATCAATAAATTCTAAATCGATAAAAATCGATTGCGATATTTGATTGAATAAAGGGACGATTGTGTTTACACAGAGTCAATCCCTTTTTTTTTTGGTCAGGAGGAAATCGCCGGACTTCCGCCCTCCACTGGGGATAGAGGGCGGAGCATGTCAGAGTCGAACTGACTAAAACCTCCTGTCGCTCAACAATCAACGTCCAAACCTCGCATGAGACAGAACTCATGAAGAGACAAAGGGGGGAAAGTGAAGCGTTTAGTGCGGAGCACATCTCTCCCATCACCCTCCCCCTCGGGACGCCGGGCCGGCGGTCGTCGGCGCCACGACCACCAGCCCTCTCGGTCGGCAGGCTATCCGAAGCCCGCCTAGATGGCGCCGGTTAGAGTGAGCTATCCTACGGAATACCCCGCTGGACCAGAACCAGCGTGGGTCGAGGATAGCCGGCCTTCCATCACCCGGATACTTTTGCGTAAAACGCGTGCAGAGCAGCTTGCACGTCGTCTTCTTAGGCCCCCCTCGCCGGTCCCCAGACCGACATATGAGGGGGGACCCGAAACACTTAGAGGGCCAGGGCTTGGGCGACATCCGCCTCCCTGGCCCCCGCTCGACGGCGGCGGGATTGTGCGTCTCTCACGCGCCCCGCCGCCTCCTTCTGCGAGATGGTGCACTCGCAGAAGTCGTGCATCGCCTTCCACGACTCGTCGTCGCCGAGCATCGATGCCACAACACTCGGCAACGACAAGTCGTTTCCTACTTTTGCGACGAGGACACGGCGCCACCCCTCCTATGCGGGGCAGGCGACGAGCGTATGCTCTGCCGTGTCCAAGTCGCAATCACAATGGTGGCACTCTGCCGTCGGCTCGGCTCTGATCCGGTGCAGGAACTCACCGAAGCAACCATGCCCAGTGAGCACCTGCGTGAGCCGGAAAGTGAGGCGTCCTCTGTCACGATTCACCCAATCCACAAGGACCGGGCGAATCGCCTCGACGGTCCTACGACCAGCCGAAGGATCAGCCAGCCGTCTGGACCATGACTCCAGCAGAGTCAATCCCTAGCCTAGACCTCCGCCCCGCGCACGTCGGTCATGCCACCATTTGGTTCCTAAAAACGTTTGTGCGCAGCCTTCTGCGCGAAGTTCGGATTCGCCAAGATACATCGGTCGTATTGTACCTACTGCGAGGTAGTAAAAATAAAATCCACTAATATTCTCTGTACTTTATGCAGTGTACAATAACACGATAAATCTGAATATTGTTTTCAATTGATGCAAAAGGTTTCGGGAAGGTCTTGGTAGTGTTTTTTTTTTGTTATGAATAAAGGATTACTGATGGCCTATAGGCCTTTCCAGTTTCATCAGGCCAGGTGGGCGAGCACGGGCTCAACCAGGAGGGGTGGGATTTGCTAACAGCTACCCGAGTGCCTCCAAAGGAGACCTAACAACTCAAGGGCAGTTACTTCGCGAGTTAATCTACTACGGAATCGTAATCGCTGAAATTGTGAAACTCAGCGGGATGATGTTTAGGTTAGGTTGCTTGAAATTGTGTATTGGTATTGACTAATTCAAGGGCCCAATTTTTCCCTAATCAAGCCCTACCGAAAACGTACACCGACTGCTTCAATTATTTCTGAAGTGTTTTAGAGGATCTTGCATATTTCAGGCGTGACGCAGTCATGCATTGAGGCTCGAAGGGTCGAAGGGTGGAACCGCTGGTACATAATATATTGAAGAATTCAACTTAGCGTCGAGGCATCTGGCTTCATTAATATATAACGTTCATATTCTCTGGTAACCACATCAATCTGGCCACGCATTCGTATGCATTTGTACAGCAAAAAAACACTCGTTTATCTTGTTCAAGGCCAAAACATGCCATCGCCTTTCGAAATATCGTGTTTTAAATCAGTACGCAGTAAGGAAAGATATAGATACTTTTTCAGTGGACTTTTTGGAGGATCCCCAGAAGTTACGTCCAGCGGCTTTGTTTTATTTTCCCACATTTTGCACTTTCACAGATACTAAACAGTTAATAAACCACCGTTATTACGCATTTAAACCTGAAGAAACACTAAATACTTAGATTAAATCAAACAAATTACACAACTTCACTCCTAGCGTTCCCGCCAAAAAGTCCGTATTTTAAATTACTTCAAAACGACGAAAGTAGCTGTGAGATTATGAACCATAGATATTCCTTATGAGACCGCTAGTGTTAATGTTGCCAGACCACCGGCATTGAATGTTCTGGATTCTTAATGGACTGTTTTACATATAAATTACACCCTGAATCTAGGCAGGCCGCTGTATGTCGTGTAAGCTACAGAACTAAATTTGTTCTTGCTCTTTTCGCGGGTTACGAATAGAGACAGCTAACTCAGATCCGAGACCGGTGACCGGCGAGCTAAATGGTCTTATATGACGTTTATTAAACATTAAAATGATAAAATGTATCTATATATTAATACGTGAAGCAAAAACTTTGTATCGCTTTTTACGAAAATCGCGCGGACGGAGGAGTATGAAATTTTTCACACTTATAGAGAATATAGAGAAGAAGTGCACAATGCTAATATATTTTTAAAATAATGCATAAAAGATACATTAAATCAATAAAGAAAACATTACACACACTACATACCATGTATTTGACGCACACACGCATGCATACTATTTATTGTCAAATTTTTGTTCTTGACGCCTGTGGTCAAATTGAGAATAGATTAAATATTGTTTGTCTTTATTAATATTTTTTTGTAGTGTAGTCTTGGCAAAATTTGTGATTATAGAAGTATAAAATACAATCATAATAGTGTAGAAACTTACAATTTCAATTAATTATAGTCGAATTTCGACTACTGCGGGACCTCTAGTGTTAATTAATTCATAAAATACAATCATTTCAAAATCGATGCAAACTTTATTTGATAACTAGCGACCCGCCCTCGCTTCGCTTCGGAAACATTAAAACACACATGAAACCAAAAAAAATAAAATAAAAAAAAAATAAAAAAAGTAGCCTATGTTCATCAGGGACAATGTCGGCTTCTAATGGTAAAATAATTTTTCAAATCGGTCCAGTAGTTTCGGAGCCTATTCGAAACAAACAAACAAACAAATCTTTCCTCTTTATAATATTAGTATAGATATAGATAGTATAGATTAATTATGTCTGATGATTTAATATGATAAAAGCGTTATCGGATTGAGAGATTCGACCTAGCTATTGATTCTAGTGAGCTAGTTGACCTATTCGACTTACCTACTAGATCATTTTTTCTCCGATCTCATTATTAACTCCGCGCTACATCTTTGTCAATCAATTTTTTGTCGCAATACGATAGAGGTCACGACTTTTAGCTGGTGCCCAGTGGAACACAGCCGCACGTTTTTATGCATGAGCGGGAAATCTCAATAGTATTTCAATATGGCTGGCTATATAGGCCTCAATTCGGAACCCAGGAATGCTCCCTTATCGAAGTAAAAATAGTGTTGGTCCAGCCCCTTGTTATCGGTAAAAATTCAAAGGTAGGTAGACGAAATTTATACCGTTGTCATTCAAAGAGACTCAGTATCGATCACTTCTTGACCATTGAATGGTTAACAGACGCAGTGGGAATATAGTAACTTTTTTTTAAAATTAGGCCTGAGTCACAGTTCACTTGGTTATAGCTGTTTATTGTATGATGTGGGATTATTAATGTATACAAGCAGGAACGTGCAATAGTTTTATCGTATGAGCAAAACATAGAACAGTAGATTCGATTCGTGAGGATTATGGGTTTCGATCGCCTTCATTAATTTAAATGAATATGGTATGACTCCTCGAGGTCACTAGCTATTCTAGTAAAATAAAATAAAACATATAAAAATGCGGTAATTTTCGTTCTTATGTTGTATTACTTTTAAATAGCTCTGTTCGAATTCCGAGAAGCACCTATTTAATTTCGTATTATGAATGGCGCCACTCTCAGAACGATCGTAAACCGTTACAGAACGTGCTGTAGCGAATGTGACCGAAGAAAAAAAAAACAATTATTCGATCTTGTCAGTTTAAATGACAAAAGTTTTTATTTTGTTCGATCGTGTTGCCATTCATAAAAATCAAAACTACCTGAAATACGCATTTTTGAGTTTTCGTAATTACAGGATTTTTGTAACTGAAGTACGAAAGACCAACTCAAGTCCTATTTGGCATTAAGCGGTTACTATGTATAGATCCCATACCATTAGGTGTTTCTGCTCTTTAATTCTGCTAAATAATGTGAAACAGTCATTGCGATTAATCTTTATCCCTACTTTTCAAACAGGAACACATGTATTTTCACAGAGGCAGGAAGCTGTTATAGATCTGTGGGCTCATAGCTGATATATCCAATATAATCAATGTATCATTATTAAATCTAGAACACGTTTTGATAGTTTTTCTAAAGGAAAAAGACTTGGCATATTTTGTTCTTTTTAGTTATTATTCTACGTTTTTAGTTATTATTCTACGATCGTTTATAAATTTTATGTCAACCTTACCTAGAGCAAAAACTATTTTGTTATTGTTTTGTAAGAGTTATGTTCATAGGTAAATAGGAGAAAACCTTTAATGAAAAATCAAGGATATTTGTTTTAGATTTAATTTTGAGTAATACTTTATATAGTAATACCTGAAAAATCTACTTTCCTAACAATTACTGAGTCGCCATAAGACTATATATATTTTAATAATAATAATAATATTTTTATTGCAAGTAACCATGACTCATATAAATTGTTAATAAGACTTAGACCTATGTTAGTAGTTATATTTACATCACAATGAATTACTGTCGTAACATCCCATGGGAGATGACACCACAGCGACCCATGTATACACAGTCCAGCCTGCTTGCGATCATGCTCAGGATACTGTTGGAGCTGACCCTCACTCTGCTTACCAGAGATGCACACCTCTTACGCATGGTAGCGTAAAAACAATCTATGTGCGCGTCTGCAAACATCCCTGATGCGCTACAAAAGCGGGGCAGCACCACCAGCACCCTAAACGCGTTATTATATTGAACACGGAGAGCGTTGTACGATCTTTGAGTATATCCACCCCACAAGCTGCACGTGTAAAAGTTAGAACAGTAGCCCCTAAAGAGGGTGACCTTGACTTTAAGTGAACACCGTGCAAACCTGCGAGCTATCATGTTTGCTCTAACCGACAACGCTCTCCGCTCTCTTTCTTTTAAGGAGAAAAAAAAAATTCAATTAAATTTATTTTATGGTACTCCGAACGGAACCAGAACGTTTGCTCGTAATTCTTTCCAATAAAAAATACCCGGATATTAATAGAAAAAAAAATGAAATTCTTAGTATAATCTGTGCCTTCCGCAACCAGTCTAGAACTCGTTCAAAGCGACATCGACGGCTATTGACACGATTTAGCCGGAAATTTCATATAAAAACTAGGCAATAAGCTTTTTTATTGTGTTTGAAAGACCAATCAATTTGATGGTGTTATTTTTTGTGAAGTCCAGCCGGACACGCGCTGACTTCTTCTTTATTGGTTTTGTTTACTTTTGGAAATTGAACGTAATTTACTGACTGGAATTTTCGAAATTTATTTATATTTAAGAAAGAATTATTCATCCACAGTACATACATATTTTTTTGTTATAGCCGTTTTTTAAGTTATCGATCGATTAATTTTTAGCCGTTTAAAATTGGGAATTCATTTGGAAATCGCTCATTGTAAATATTGTTTCAACTGCAATTCTGTTTCTTGGTTGGTAACTACAATAATCTGGACATGCCTGAGGTTAAACCTCAGTTCTTTGACAATGACAACTGTCGGGTTTAATGCAATTAGTGTAGATTTACAGACGATGTTAATGGCTATCTGAGCCCATAGACCCGGTCAATATTAAGACATTAGGATAAAATTCCAAATAAGTTACCCTTTAGCCCCTTACAGAGGTTACCCGGCAGTAATATTTAGAGAGGTGGAAGATTTAAAATGTAAATTAGGAAAATTAAGGGTTTTTAAGCCTTAGCTGTAGATCTCATGGTTATGACACGACTTAAAACGCATGCGCATGCATCAGGGACCATTTCATCATACTTCAACAATTTTGTTACTCTTTAAGGTCTTTGGCTAAGTAACCAAGGCAGCCAGCCTTTTTTTCCATTCTTTCGGGCCTTTGGCTGAACTTCCTACGAGGTCGGGGCGTGGTACGCGCGCGGGGTATGTGGGATTTGACAAGGATATTTTTAGGGCCCAACCGTGGCAGCCAACCTAAGATAACCAAGAAAGACAACAAAGCGATAACATTAATATTTATATCGGTTAGTTATTCAAGCTTTTCTTAAGCTACGTACGTTGCTCTTGTCTGCGCAAGAATGAGAGAGAATACTCGTAAAAGTTTGTTTTTCCGTACCTATTCGCCAGTAGCCTAAGGGCTATTTTAGCTACGTCCAGATGTCAGGTGAGTCCATGGGTTCAACTTGAGAGAATTTGCTAATACTGACCCACCGTGTCGGAATCGCGACCTACTGAGTAGAAAGGTTTGCTTCTACCGCGTGTGAAATATAACAAAGTATTTTCAAAATAATCGTACTACGCACAGACGCTCATTAGCTTTAATTTAGTATAGATCCCTAGCGAGTCGTCGACGTTGTCAAAAGTACTTTTATAGTATAACTAGCTGTACCCGTCCGCTTCGCTGGCCATTTAAATTTAACATTATTATTTCTCATCCTCACAAAGATTCTCATCATTAACGCCCCCCGAAACTGGTGTAGGGAGTCCAACACTCATATAAAGATTAGCCTATCCATTAACACTTTCGCTGACAGTACGTCGTTAGACGGGAAATTAACATATTGCGGTATAACAGTACGTCGAAGGACGGGGTAATAACTTTTATGAGCATTGGCAGTACGTCGTCGGACGACAACTTCTAATAGAAGCAATATGAAGAATAGCATTCACTGTCATATTGTAAGCAATCTCACATTTCTTACTGTCGTAACATGATTGTTTTGTGGGTAGTTTAATATTGCTGTCTCAGTTGCTCACGCACACACGTAAACAGTTCGTATATAAGTACTACGTCCACCTGCGTGAGCGCACGCTAATTTCTCGATCAATCAGTGCGGCCAGTGCCATTTTGTGAACAACCACGTGTTTACGTCACTCAAACAGTAAGTAAATTTTGCAAAAATGATATTTTGTGTGTTTATTTGTATTGAAACATCGTTATGTTTATGTATTTATAAGATTTTGTGATGTTAGTATTTACTTAGGTATTTTTATTTACTAAATAACAGACTTTCCTTGAAATACTTGGGTCAAAGTAGTATTATTATAGTGTCGGATTAGAATAAAATTCATGACCTTACGTGTAATTAGCCGTTGCTAATTTACTCCTCTAATGTGATAAAGCTTGTGCCCAGCTTGGAAATTTTATAGGTTGTTGATTGATTTACCAATTGAACAATTTGTTAATTTTAGATGTCAGCAAAAAGTTCAAAGAAACGTCCAAAAATACGCTTGTTCGACGATTTTTCATCAAATTCGCCATCTGAAGCAGATTTAGATCCCTTCGAGGATAATGACGGTGATTATGGTTCTGACACGAACTATGAACCACAAAATATAGAAGAAACTGGTGCATCCAGTTCATCAGAGGAAATATTTTCTATAAGACCTCGTCGAATTATATCTGGAGGCCCTGTGGCTTCATCGGATTCAAGTAAGTCTGATATCTCAATTAGAAGTTCAGATTCTGATCAGGACGATAGAACTATCGAAAATGCTGAACCGATTTCCGAATCAGTAGACGACTTACCATCCCTTCTTATATCTCAACATGACAATGATATAGATTCAGAACCAGTGCAAAATCGGATAAGATCTCCTGTACCAGAGGAGATACCGTGGTTACATAGCACAGAAGAAATACCTGATTTTGAATTCGATGTCGAGTCATATGGCGTTCAGTTTGACGTTACCTCTCAGACTAGCATTGAACAAATTTTCGATCACGTGTTTCCAAAAGAGTTACTCGAGTACCTGGTCCAGTGTACTAATAATTATGGTACAGCTTTGTGTCAGTCAAACAAACCGTCAACCCGATATTCCCGGTCTCAAAATTTTCGAAATACTACGACTGTTGAGATGAAAAAGTTTCTTGGACTTTCGTTATTACATGGACATATTCGCACTCCTAAACAACAAAAACTATTTACTTATGATGATCCACTATATTATCATCCTGTGTTCTCATATACAATGTCTTCGCGGCGATATGAACAGATACTTCGATGTATATGTTGTTCAGAACTGGATGCAAAAGGCGCAGAAAAGATTAACAAATTTGTTGATTTGTTGACATTGAATTTTAGAAAGATATACAAACCTGATAAAGAGCTTAGTTTAGATGAATCTTTACTATTATATCGAGGCCGACTTCACTTTCGGCAGTACATAAAGTCCAAAAAAGCAAGATATGGGATTAAATTCTATGTCTTGGCAACGGCTGATGGTTATGTTCTTAATATAATAATGTATAGCGGAAAAGACGAGAATACCCAATTGAGAGGTGTAACGAAGCTTGAACGGTTGGTAATGCGATTGATGAGACCGTTTTTATTGAAAGGACATCACCTCTTCATGGATAATTACTACAATTCGGTCACTCTTTCTCAGAAACTTTTTGATTTGAAAACCCATACAAATGGTACTCTTCGTGTTAATAGAAAAGATAATCCAAAGGAAGTAGTGGACAGAAAATTAAAAAAAGGTGATCATGTTTGGGTAAGGAAAAATAAAGTGTATGTTAGCAAATGGGTTGATAAGCGACCAGTGATTATGTTGACCACTAGAGAACACCCCCGTATTATAGAAACAACAAACAGGTTTGGGAAAATAGTTAAGAAGCCTATTGAAGTAGCAACATATAATAAATACATGTCCGGTGTAGATAGGTCTGACCAGATGATAAGTTACTATTCTTCGCCGAGGAAAACTATACGCTGGTACAAAAAAGTACTTTTTCATCTTTTGGATACCGCTGTATGGAATTCCTATTACTTATACAAGAAATTTGTACTGAAAAACCCAAAATATGAGTTATCTTCATATCGGGAGGAGTTAATAAAAAAATTAATAGATTTGAAAGAAAACTGTAAGGGTAAAGATTTAGTATTAGATTTAAAAAAACACAATAGCAGAAAACACAATAACCCCCAAAAGAACATATTTGCAGATCAAGAACGAAAATTTTGGGGTCATTGGCCCAAACGCCAACCTGCACCTGAAAATTCTAAGAAAAAATACTCATTTCTGATGTGTAAAATGTGTTCCAAGAATAAGAAGAGGGTCGAAACTAGCTACAGGTGCATTGGTTGTCCAGGACTTCCTCCATTATGTCCTGAATGTTTCCAGGATTATCACCAAATTCTTGAACAGCAAGAACAATAAATCGTAGTCTGACTCTTCAAAACCTTATTTTGCAGATTTACTTTAATTTTTTGAGACTTTATACGTTCCTATTTTTATAATTATTTACTAGGGTATGTTGACCTATTTTTTTATTACTTTGGTACTTATATGTTTAATATTGTTTTCTTTTATTGAGTTAATTATATTAGGGCTTTTTATTGTTTGTTAGTAGCGTTGCCGTAGTGTCCAAACTTTGTATATTATTTATTATGTACAAAGATTGTTATAGAAGATCCTAATTTATAACTTCCGATAGCGTATTAAAATATTATAATTTATAATAATTTAAGCGTTTAACATATGATATAATCATTGGAATGTTCCTAATTACAATACCAAATAATTTGTAATTATTGTGTAAGAAATATATACCTATATATAATATGTATCTATTACGTGTATTTGAATAAGTTTCAGACTATATCTGTTTTTCATCGTACAGATATTGAAAAATACCATACCATTTGATGTTATAATAATTAATATATTTTTTTGTTTTTTGTTGGGAAATTTCGATTATTTTATAAGTCACAAATTATTGTAGGAGGTTTAATATTTGAAAATATTTGATTATTTTACAAATATTATGTGTTTTATTATCTTTCCTCAGAAGATCCCAAGAATATAAGATATTTTTCGACGTAGTGTCTCACTTAGGCAGGCGAACATATAACCAACTCGAAACTACGTCGTGCAACGTCCACGTCTTAAAACGTAGTGCCAGCTTTAGGCAGTCCAATATGTGGCCAATATGACACTACGTTGAGAAACGTTCACGTCTGTGAACGTAGTATTGTAATAAGAGTGGCAAACATGTATTCAACACGAAACTACGTCTACAGACGTCCACTTCTGTAGACGTAGTGCTTGTTTAAGCAGTCAAATATGTGGCCAATATGACACTACGTTGAGAAACGTTCACGTCTGTCGACGTCGTTTAGCTATAAAACAGGCAAGCATGTATTCAACACAAAACTACGTCGACAGACGTCCACGTCTGTAGACGTAGTGCCAGATTGAGGCGATCGAATATGTAGCCATTATGACACTACGTCGTAAAACGTTCACGTCTGTCAACGTAGTGTCACATTTAGATAAGCAAACATATATCCAATACGAGACTACGTCGGGAGACGTTCATCATTTTGTATAGAGAATTTCACTGCCTTTTTGTGATGTCAGGGTAAGTGCTCACTGTCAGCGAACGTGTTAAGTACATGTATTTTCTACATGGATACCAAGTTTCGAGTCAATCGGATGCATGGTTCAGTAGTTATAACGGAACATCCGAAAAAACCACTGTAGATTTATATATTAGTTTAGATTTCGCGTGTTTCATTGGCATTTTGAATACTGTAGTTTTCGTGGTCACCACGGACGACCAACGTCGACAGTGCAGCTTTAATTATAACTTGCATTTAAATACAAGAATAAAAAAAAAAACTTAAAACTCGGCATGAGAATGAAAATGGAACATGATTTATACAATGCTAATGTTTATTCAAAACTTAATTGCGAGTGTCAATGAAACTGTGGAACGGCCATTACAATTCTTTATGGTCATAGTTTCAGGCATAAATTATCATCAATATTTTATGGCGGGCACAGTGATAAGCCTGCGTAGTGTAGATTTATGCGGCCCGATGCCGGAGAATCTTGAAGCGTTGGGGCCGCGTCACATGCGAATGTATTAATTGTAAAAGTTAGTTAGTAATTTTTGTAGGGTTTTTTGTACTGTAAGGCTCGCGTTGCCTTATTACTAAGGGTCATGATTCATCCAATAAGAGATGGTGCTGTTTGATAATGCTCCTCCATTTTTCCTTCGTATCTTGGAGAGCATCACGTAATATGGTGATCGGAGCTGAGTGAGTTTGCACGGATTTATGATCAAATTGTGTCATCATGACTAATTGACCTTAGGAATCATTAGACGCTCCGGAGCAGACCTGTGGACAGTAATGATGAGAAACGTCACATCTTTGTGGGAGTCTGATTAATACATAAATACCACCTACCATAAATATTAAAGGTTCAGGCTAAAATCTTGTTGTTGTAGTCCTAGGATACCCCGCTGGTAATAGGGCCTTCATAAGTTGTTTGCACTTTACCCTGTCTTGCGTTTGTCCTTTAATATCATTCCAGGTCAGGCCAGCAGTCCTCATTTTGCATTCCATGGTGTGTCGTCAAGTGTATACAGGGCGACTAAGTCCCGTCCGGGCATAGTTGAGATAGCCTCTTAGGCTACCAGCGAATAGGTAGGGAAGAAGTCTTCTGCTGCCACGCGGTTGTCACTCAAAAGCTATCGATGCTGTTGTCTCCGCTTCTCAGGGTCTAAATAAAAGTGGAAAATTATCCTAGATTACAAGCCGGAGAAATCAATTAGATATGACGGTAAGACCAATTTGGGAACCATGTACTGACGGACAGAGGTCATTGAATGAGCCCTTTGCTGAAAAGTTCTACCAATGAAACAATTTAAGAAATGGTTGTTTCTATTTTAATTTGTATATTATGCGTATATTATGAGTCCTCACAATTCTGTAAAGTCGCCATTGTACTTTTTACTTTTACCTTTTTGCTGTTTATTTCGTCTAAAAGCTGCCATGCGTTTCCATAAGGAGGTAGCAGTATTAGCGTGATTCCAGAGATTTTATTATCAGACAGGCCCGAATCTCCATCTACAGTTTTGAAATGGCAAAATACGATAGCTCTTAGATGATACCGCTTTTTATGAACAATATCGCAAACGTATGCGTGTAGATAGCAATTTTAATTTTGATGTGCTGTTAGAATATCGTACAGCATTTAAGTTGAGTATGGTGTTGTCGCAAAGCAATCACGCGTTGTTGCTTAAATGGTAGGGCTACTTCCAGGCAAAGTCAGGTTCAAGCTAGGTTAATTTCAAGCAAACCATGAGTTCGCTGAATAAGCACTGAAAAAAAAAACGAAAATGTACTATCACTCTATACATTTGAAAACGTACCATTGAGAATTGCATAAATGTAATCCCGTGTGTGGACACGTCCCGATGCTCGCAATCAGACATACAGAGCACGCGAATCGGAAGCCAACAATGGCAAACAATTTATTTTAATGGGCATTTATTAAGTTGGCTATATAATATCAGAGCATGCTCCGCGGGTGGCTGAGATTATCTATGTCATGCGCGCACCCGGAGATGTGTATCGGAGCGTTCGGCTGCGCTCGGTAATCTTCGGGCATCTTCGGAGGCATTCGGTTTTATTCGGCTGTTGCAAGTAGACGCTGCAACGGTGGATCAATAGAGCATAATTTATCATTAATTTTAATCAGAGGTAAATCAAGTGGGAAATCTATTCCTAATCTTGTTCTGTAGGGATCGGAAACTGTTATATACTTACTTTTTTTTTTTTTATTGCTTAGATGTGTGGACGAGCTCACAGCCCACCTGGTGTTAAGTGGTTACTGGAGCCCATAGACATCTACAACGTAAATGCGCCACACACCGTGAGATATAGTTCTAAGGTCTCAGTATAGTCACAACGGCTGCCCCACCCTTCAAACCGAAACGCATTACTGCTTCACGGCAGAAATAGGCGGGGCGGTGGTACCTACCCGTGCGGACTCACAAGAGGTCCTACCACCAGTAAAAATATACTTAAAAAATATAAAATTTTATCGTATATACTTATGTATATACGATAAAAATTTATATATACTTAGATATTGCGCATCCAGATAAAGAGCAAACAGACGCGGTTGTCCTCACAGTCCTGCAGTCAGGGATACTATTGCGGCACTCACTCAAATCTTCATCATCGAGTCAGTCAATAGTTCTGCATAATCATTTCCACATCGTTGAAACAGGAAATATAAGTTCGAACACGAGATATTTTTATATATTTGAATTTTTCTATATCTACTCAGGCTCACGATATAACGCTACGACGCATATAGTCAGCATCATTTTTGAGGCTTATTATGGTGATGCAGGTAGATCCTATGGGTAAGGGTAAAAGTAGATAAGATTAAGAAAATAACCCGTGTACCCTCAAGAGGCGCCTTTCGATCTGTAGCGTCATATCATGTAGGATGACGGACAAGAAGTTTGAAGAGAGCACGGTGTCCTTCATGTAATTAAAATGTCAGACCAATGTTGTCTTCTAATACGTACGGTGGACGTAGAATAACCACTTGAGGTTACGAGTCTATACTATGTAAACATGTAGGCAAAAGAAGAAGGCAGGCAGGTGTAGGTAAAACTTTTTTGTGCCCTGCATTTTTGGTCACATAAGACTAAACTAACACTTCTGTGTGGTAATGAAAATATAGTTTTAACTTAAAATAAAAATTATTGAAAGATACAAATATCCTGTTATTGTGAATATTAATTAATAAACAACAGGAAAGATCAGGAAGAGTGAAAATCGAAATTAGTTTTACAAAGGAAAAACCTTTCCACAGAGCGGGTATTTTTGTTCGGTGAACAGAAAATATCGAACAGTTATCGAGCTATTTAAGATTTTCATATTATTAATTTGAGAATCTGGTTAATCTGATTCCGATTTGTGACATTTGAGATTACGTACATACCGCTACATAGTTAAAACAGCAATTGGCGTTTTAAATAAATATAGAAGGGAGAATCTATGAGTACAAGCATCTACGCGGGTAGCTGTTAGCAAGTCTCACTCCTCCTGGCTGACCTGTGCTCGCCCACTTGTCCTGGTGAAACTGAAAAATTGAAGCATCTGTTCGACGAAGCCTCATAGAATATCACTTTTGTTTAAAACAAAAAAGAAAAGATCTCACAATCTACGGCGATACAATTTAAAAATTTTAGACGAGCATAGAGTAAGTTCTGCACAGGAAGATGCTTAGCATCATACGTGTTTTACAGACTGGATATTTTTTGATGACAACTAGTGCTGTAAATAAGACCTAAATAAGGGCGATGCGGCTGTGTCGGTGTTCGAATCCAGTAGGCAGGTCCACATTTGTCAAGTGATATACGTACTTAACAGACCTTCCGGAAGCAGTTTGAAAAAAAAAAAAACAATGTGAAACTACGTGTCTTTTACTGGTGGTATAACGTCTTATGAGTCCGCACGGGTAGATAGGTACCACCACCCTTTTCTGTCGTGAAGCAGTAATGCTTTTCGATTTGAAGGGCGGGACAGCGGTTGTAATTTAAAAACTGAGACATTAGAACTCATATCTCAAGGTTTATGGCGGCATTTACGTTGTAAATGTCTATGGGCTCCGGTAACCACCTAACATCAGGTGGGCCGTGAGCTCGTCCACCCATCTAACCAATAAAATAAATAAAGACGTGTTTACCTTTTTATTTGTAAGAAATACTTTGTAATTTCCTTCAGGATAACGTAGCTCAAATATCAGAAATAAAGTGACACAACATCCTTAATATATAAAACAGATGGCTTAGGAATTAAACGCGTGTGTTGGGTCGCCATTTCTAGTTTAGTACAGGACATTATTTCAGTAATTATGTATCGTTTATACAAACGGCTGTACTTAACGTGAGATATGCATTAAACTGACCTTACTTGTAGAATACTTCGTTATAATGTGTTTAATGTGCATGGCTGGTGTTGGAAGCGGAAGCGGATATAATTTGTCAATGACCGGACACAGCTCTATTACGATTTCGATATTTTAGTTAAATCCATTTGGTTGCATCAGGTGAGATCTAGTTATCGGTGGTCTATATCATGCGGGCCACGCCACCCATGATCGAATACTATGGAGAAAAGTCACCTGTGGTCACGATCCTCAGCAGTGAGGGAACGGTGAAGAAGAAGAATTTGGTTAGAGTATTTGTGTCTTTCTTTCTCCTGTTTCCCGTTTAGTGTGTGCTCCGGTATATCCGACGTAGGACCAAATATAAGCTTCGGGTGGTACGTTTGAAAGAAATTATGCAGAAAAAATTATTCTTTACATTTAATATATCGATTGATTCGTTGAGTTTATGCAATTTAGTGCCTTATTGTATGTATAAGGAGATTTTTTTAAACTGGCATTTGATATAAATAGTTCTCTTGTGTATTTTATTTGATGATCTAGAACGTGTTTTCCACATAGTCATGGCAAACAATAACTCGCAGACACAGCCCACTGAGCTTCTCACCGGATCTTCTCAGTGGGTCGTGATTTCGATTCGCTGTTAGATTTCACGAAGCACTGCTTTTCCTGGGGCAGATGTTAGCATGTTCTCTCAGGCCGAACCCTGTAAGCTGACCCACTAGTCATGGTGAAGACATGCCATGCATACCCCTTCAAGGCTACTGCCAAGTGCCAGTTAGGTAAGAAAAAAATGTAAATCTATTAAAAAGGACAAATTTTTTATTGCTTAGACATGTGAACTAGGATTGGGAGAGGCCTATGTCCAGCAGTGGACGACTGTGGGCTGATGATGATGTGAATTAGCCCGCCAGATATTAAGTGGTAATCGAAGCTCGCCAACACTTTAAGACATGAGGTTTAACTCTCAATAGTATTGTATAAAGCAATCCCGAAATTCAAACCGCATTACTTCGCATTAGAAATAGGCTGTGGTCCCTACTCGTATGGGCTTACAAGACTTCATACCACGAGTGGTGAACTGTCGGTTAGTTCTTTTGTCGTCTATTTTATGTACATATCGAACGGTCAACGGAGAACGGTCAATTCGTTCCTTGTCGTCTGGTTCGTGTCCGTTTTTTAGGAAGTCAAAAAAAGTACCGCCTGCCGCTAGTCACGTACACTCTCGTTCCATTTCTCTCTTTATTTTTGAATTCTTGTCAAGTGTCTGTCTTAGTCTGTGTCTAGTCGTTGTAGGTCTTATGTCCTATCAAAGAGGTTGCAGGCCACGGCAAGTGGATTTTTAACTGATTATATTGAAACGCATTACCGCTGTCTCTCGTCACTTGTCACACGAAATCACAACGATTTAAGACTAGTCGCGGGTAAGTTCTTAGTTCGGGCAGCGCTCGCAACTAGAGCTGTTCAGAGCGACCGTAACTCAGGAGCACAAAGGACGATGTGTGATAAACGTGCCCTCATTCATGCTCACTCCGTCCGTACATGAGGACTTTGAGCACCGAAAGATCGCTTACCGATAAACCTCCAAAGGAAAGGCGTTTGTAAATGTTTATCAGGGTAAAGTTGCTTAGCGAAAATTCAAAACTAAACACGAAAAATAATTAATATTTTTCGTTAACTATTAAAGTAAAATTTTTTTTGGTGGTAGGACGTCTTGTGAGTCCGCACGGGTAGGTACCACCACCTTGCCTATTTCTGCCGCGAAGCAGTAATGCATTTCGGTTTGAAGAGTGGGCAGCCGTTGTACTGTAAAAACGGAGACCTACGAACTCATGTCTTCAGGTAAGTGGCGGCATTTATGTCGTAGGTGTCTATTGGCTCAGGCAACCATTTAGCACCAGGTGGGCCGTGAGCTCGTTTACCTATTTAAGGAATAAAAAAATTGTAAATTATATTTTATTAGGTCAGAGAACATAAAAATGTAGTTAGTGTATAGTGTAGTTAGTGTATCGGAACATACTTTTCTGTCGTATCCTTTACAGAATTTCTTTGGATAAAAACGGTAAGCCGGTAATAAAACCGCTTAATATACAATTTTCTTATTGACTAATTTTCAATGTGAATTGCGTTTTAGGGTGCAAAACAGTATACTTTCTCCCTGTAAGCTCAGAACGATGTGATTTGTCAAAGTCAACGGCTTTTATCAGGACGTTACTAACTGAAGACAATCCGTACCTAACACTTAGTGATTTTGGCACGATTTTATTAGCTTGGTATGTACGTATGTCACCGATTCTTTGAAGGTATTATAATTTTCACTGACTTCAAGTTCTCGGTTTAACTTGATTAGTAGGTATACTCATCAAGGTCCGATGAGAATAAAATAATTTTACATGTCCGCTTTAATATTCTAACCACGATCGATAGGATTAAAAATAAAAATGAAATTAATTGATGTTTAAGGGTGTATTAATAGTTTACAAATTACATACATTTTTTACGAATTCACAGAGATATAATTCCTAGAAAAAACAAATTCCTAAAATGTCGTGTTTTTATTGAAATTATTAGTGTTAAGCCATATCGTGGACCCTTCTGTGCCCCCCCCTAATTTCGTGAAAGTAATCATACCTTCCAGTCTGAAGGATGAGCTAATCTATACTAATATATCAATTTACAATGATTTTTACGGATGTTCCATTATAACTAATGAACCGTGGATCCGATTGACTTGAAACTTGGTATCCATGTAGAAAATACATGTACTTAATGGATAGGCTAATATTTATATGAGTGTTGGACTCCCTATACCAGTTGCGAGGGCGTTAATGATCAGAATCTTTGCGGGGGTGAGTAATAATGTTAATTTTAAATGCCCAGCGAAGCGGACGGGTACAGCTAGACTTTATTATAAATCTCAGTAACAGGTAACCCCGGGCATCGATCTCGTATTAAAAGATGAGATTCAGACACAGCTTATGGTATCTGTGGTCTTCGGCTGGTGGTAGTTGAGTCACGGCCATGTTCTCATCTGGTTCATTTTATTGCCGTCCTTAAAAATCTTTTGATAATGGACCCATCGTAGCGTTCATGAAACAACGTGAAGGGAAATTCAAAGCTAAATGAACGCAGTGGTTCTGGAAAGTATGAGTGAATCATGCTCCGATGGCGAGGGATGCGATGGTAAAAATAAAATGATGGAATAATCTTAAACAATTCAGACCACTCTCCGTGCGACATTACTACAAAACACAGAGAGACTGACTCCTTATGTATGTGCAAGGAAAACTTTATCTACACTGATCATAATAAAAACAAACAAAAACCAAGTGCTTTTTTGTTAGTTGGTTTTTTTAGTTCGTTGTTGTAACTTAGAACAGATTTTGTAAAAAAATCGACTGTATTATCACTACATATAGTATAAAACAAAGTCGCTTTCTCTGTCCCTATATTTGTCTGTCCCTATGTATGCTTAAATCTTTAAAACTAAGCAACGGATTTTGATGCGGTTTTTTTTAATAGATAGAGTGATTAAAGAGGAAGGTTTTTAGGTATAATAACATTCAATAAATAGTGGAAAAATCAATAATAAATTACAATTTCCGAAGCGAAGCGAGGGCGGATCGCTAGTATGCATTAAAGTACAAATGTGTAATGAATAAACACGCTTGACTTAAAATTAGAATCTTTGTTTTATTTGAAATTAAAACTAGACTTTGCCCGCGGCTCTGTTCGTTTTAATCGGAATTGATGGCGCATATGTTATTGGATGAATGTTTGAATAAATCTTTTCAGACTGCTCGATAAACTGAGACCGTTGTTGGTATGATTTATGAATGAAATACGACGTTGAAATTGTATTTTTATAGACCGTCGAAAGACTAGACCCGCCGGGGGAATCTTGATACTCTGTTTGGTCGGCGGGGTTAGTGGTAGTCATTAAAAAAAGCGTTATTTTATTATACAGAATTGCGTTTTGAACTCATGTTTTTGATTGCCTTAGTATGTATCTTAAGTTCGTTTGTAACGGAATATTTGAATGTCACGCCTTGAAAATTGGCACACGCATCAACAACTGATTAAGACACAATAATTTTACAACTTCGCTTTGATATTCTAACCTAAATCAACATGATCAAAAAAATGTGAAATTAATAGTTAGTTCGCTTTGCTATTTGTTAGTTTTTTTTTTAGTTTTTACTACATATATCATTTTTCACATTTTCTCTCTAAAAATGTGTTTTATTGCTCAGATAGCTGGACAAGCTCACGGCCCAACTGGTATTAAGTGGTTACTTTACATAGACATCAATAACATAAATGCCGCATCCCACCTTGAAACATAGGTTCTTGATATGATTTAAAGATCTTACCAGTGTCCTCTATCTTCAAATCGCAGAGCACAGGCAGCTACAAAATAATACATCTACTAACACACTTATATAAATTAGAATTAATTACGCTTTGTTTTAGAATTTTTTTTTCGAAATCACATCGATGCCTCCAATGAACATTTCTCTAACTCAACATTTTGAAATTTTCGTTTTTCACGCAAATCGCTTCACTATGTTAAAAGTATTACAATTAATCATTATTGATGGGGTTCGAAGCAAGAGTAAATCAGCTAGTTACACAAAAAAACCATAAATATATCTGCAATAATAAAGATTTTATCAACTTTTTTCGTTTAAACGCTCCGATCCTGTAAATCTACGAATTTGGAGTTAGCGTAGTGTTCATTGGAGGCATCGACATGGTAGCAGAGCATGGTTTAGAATGTTTAGATTTTTTTTATCGAAATCACAGTTTTGTTATTTTGTTTTACTTTACGAACCGATAGATATTTTTTCTTCACTAGTCAAGACACCTATTGTCACTGTCTATGTCTATGTTTACTTTTTTTGTTCAGGAGTTTCTACATCTATCAACTCCAACAGTTCTAAGGTCTCACTTTTACAGTAAAACAGCTGCTACCCTTCAAACCTAAACGCATTACTACTTCAGGGCAGAAATAGTCAGAGTGGTAATTACCTACCCGTGTGGACATCCTATATATAACCAGTAATACCCCATTTTTTTGCGTGTTTAAATTTTTATTACGCGAAGTTAATCCTTCAATGCCGAAGTCAATCTTAACATTTGTTTAGTATGTGTTTTATTAGAAAAATTGATACCTGCCTGCGGGATTCGAACATCGGCTCAGTCGTATCGCTCGATACGAATGCACCGGGCGTCTTATCCATTAGGCCACGATGACTTCAAAAGCTTATTGGATGCTAATGAGCCCCTTTTCTCCTTTTATGTTTTGTTTTGCTATCAACTTTGACATACACGACGCACGCGGGCCATTCCACTGATTCGATATCTACTAAAACTTAAGTATGAAATATATTTGAATCTGAGAAAGGTGATACTGAATGAGAATCTATTATGGATAAAAAGTAAGTAGGCTGTGCGGTAAAAAAAAATTTTTTCTATCTATGCTGTTTGCCTTGAGAGGCTAAGCTCAGCTTTGCCCTAACGTATAGGTGAGCTCACGGGGCTCAAGCCGGAGTGTTGCTAACACTGGCCCTAGCAAGAGCAGTGCTTCGCAGAATCTACCACCGGATCGGAAACGCGACCCACTGAGAAGATCCGGCGAGAAACGCAATGGGCTGTGTCTATGGGTAAATTTACTCGTAGAGCCCTTCGTCGCAAGCGACGGGTTCGACCAGGACGGTGACCGGTGCTTGTAGTACCTAAAAGCACCGTTAGTGGATCGGGAGGATCCGTAATGACGTGTTTTGGGCCAAGTCGACGCGGTAAATAGCGAATATGAATGGAATAAGTGATCTTCGCGTTTTGAACAAAGCCTGACTGCCCAAAAGCCAGCGAAGGTTTTTCTTTTGAAGGGATGAGTGAATTGCTTAGTGCAATGTAGGTTTACATTGACTTGACTCTCAGTTTATTTCTAGATGTTCCCGAGGCTACGTTCTATGCGTGCAGAGATAATTCGAGCAATCATTCACGGTTGGAGGTTTGCTAACAATGAATGGCATGAATGACGGTTGTTAATTAAAAAATACTTGTACAAACAGTTTTAACGTTCAATTGTAATGCAGAATTAAAATATCGGTAACAAAAACACATCCGTTGCGAAGTCGGTAAACTACAATAGAAACTTAACCTATTTCTTGTCACCAACAATTTGTATGTAATGAAAAATCATTAATTAATGTCACAGTAATATCATTAAATGTTTAAAGTATCGTTATTGTGTGTATTGTATGTATTGTTGATATAAAACTATGGTGCACCGGCTTAATAACGTATTAGCGCAAGTCGAGAAATAGGCGATCTGAAAAATCGCTCATCAAATTATTCGCCAGCCAGCGCGCGTGTGTATATTAGTCCTTATCCTCCACGTTATAAGATCGAAAATGGTTATCTGTTGGTTTTTTACGTGTTTGTTATAACTACAGTCGATTGCAGTACGATTTCAACTTGTGCCACTATCGAACGAAGTCGCCTGTAACACGATCTAAGGTACTCCTTTGTGATGCCGACTTCGCCAGGGTTGTGGACATGTTTCTTTAAAAACGTTATTAATTCTATTCGTATGAATATTAATGTGATGTGACATTTTTCTTTCCGAATAATTAAGTATGTGCATGTGTTAGTTCTTCTTGCTTTAGTCAGTTGTTTTATTGAAATATCGAAAGGTGAAAACAGACTGTTAGAATTTATAATTGCATACAACTTGAATTTCATTTTGAATGTTTATTGTCGACGGACGTAAGCGGACGTAATGGAGAACTACTTTTGATTTAGAAAAGTGTAAAGCAATTGGATTATAATTAAAAAATATTTTACAGTTTATAATATCGCGTATTTTATTGTCATTATATTAATTTTAAGAACTTTATTTTTCCTTTCTGTTTTTATTGCTTAGGTGAGTGGACGAGCTTACGGCCGATCTGATGTTAAGTGGTCACCGGAGCCCATAGACATCTACAATTTACCGCCACCTACATTGAGATAATAGTTTTAAAGGTCTCAGTTTTACTAGATCCTTCGATATTCGTTCGACTATTCGGCGATAGATGGCGTTAATCTTACCGTCGCTCGTAACAATACGTATGGCTATATCAAAATTATTTTAAATTAGGTATAAGAATATTTATAGCACTGAAGTGAAGCCGATTGATGGGAGCAACAAGCAATAGGTAAATTTATTTACGACACCGCATCGATGAAGCATTAAGTTGAAGTAAATTATTCAAACACATGACAGCCCTGCCGTCCACTGAATGCGATATGAGACGAGCTTTGTTTGCTTGTCAAGCAGACCCATATAGGCATTAGAAGTGGCATTTAATAAAATAATATTTTTAGTTAAATTGGATGTTTTTATTTTAAAATATGTAGATTAATTAATTAATTTATTTATTTATGTACACACAGAAAAGAAGACATAGTACAGAGTAATAGGAAAATTATGTACAAAGGCACTGCTTATTTCCTTAAGAAATCTCTTCCAGCAGACCTGCGAGAGGATTATGAGAATAATAATTAAAAGCGATTAATGTGAAAATCTCGTTAAATTGGTGGTCACTGGTTGTGCAATATGATCTTAACTTCGATTTATCACTAATGTTTTATTATTTTACGGAACCGTCTCACCTTTAGAATTGAAATTCTGATTGCATTTTAAGACGACTGTCCCCTATTGAATAAAGAACGATGAGTCTTACACATTAGAGCTAGGATTCCTAAGTTTTGATTGTGTTGGATACTTGACCAACAACTCGGACTAATTTTGCTACTAAATTATGTTTTTTTTTTCGTTTTTGGACTAAATAAAGGTTAAAAATGAGAAATTTTAATTAAATTTTTTAGAATTATTATTATACAGTTTTTCAAAACATTATTTATTGGTTTTGTGCTATCGATACTACTAATACAATTGTTTTAATGGAAAACAAACTTGCAATGCTAATTATTTAATTCAAATTAACTCTAAAACTAACTGATATCAAACATCAACAAATAATATAGATTTTAATCACGCACAAAACTTAAGGACATTTTCTCGTAACGTGACGCGTTCATTTCTGATATATTTTTAAATCAATCGCAAAATGTTTCATAGCTATAAATATAAAGTGTAATGCACGCACTACAATTAAATTATCATAGGGAAGTCACCGCACGCGACCTCTGAGTTATAGAGATGGGTCTCTGATGTCGTCTGTTGTGGAAAATAAACCGGCTAACTTATTATTTTTAATAAATAAATAATTAAGTGAGAGTGTAATGATTTATGTAATTAACTAGCCGCAAGCTTTGTACACTGTTTTGTACTTCTAAGCAATCTGGTGCTGATTTAGTAAAACATGCTAGAAAGATATGAAAAGTGGCAATAATGTGCAGGTGTCATTTTTTTTTTCCTAATCGTTGGTAGCGTAAGGGGCCATTCCAACTTCGTGCGGATTGGTAGGTGAGCTCACGGGCTCAACCTGAGAGAATTACCAACACTAGCCCTAAAAAGAGCAATGCTTCGCAGAATTTACTACCGGATCGGAATCGCGACCCACTGAGAAGATCTGGCGAGAAACTCAGTAGGTTGTGTCTATGGGAGGGGGGTCAGTTCGATGCCTGAAAGCCAGGACGCGACGGTGTGACCAACAAACAGTTCTGTACTGAGTTCATTCATTGAGAAAACCGATAGTGACGTAACCGTTTATTGCTAAATACAATGATAAAATATACTGTCTTAATTAGGAAGATCAACCTATTTTATTATATGACACTTTACAATGAGCAGAAAAGGCGTAGATGCGACATTTCATATTTGACACGGCAAAGATTAAACATTTGACAGCTATTGTGTGTCGACAAAACAATAATATGCGTATAATAATCGGCACGAGTCTTGGTCTCTGGCTTTGACATGAGCAGAAGTCCATGTCAGTTGTAATTGGTTCCCTGTGTTGTGCACGCGCATTGCAGCAAACTACACTTTCGTCTAATTTTATTAGCCACACTTTTTTTAGCAACCTCATTAATTTACATAATTTTTAGTAAGTATTTATCAACATAGTATTATTGTAATATTCTAATAATGTAATATATTACACTTTATTCTCAAAATTACAATTTACACTCTTTTGTCGAAATTTCACGACTCTTGCCGATTACAATAACTACTGTCTTCGATCGATGAAGTGTAGGTTTTGCGAAATTCAGTTAAATCGTCATTTTCGTACGTATTCCCTTCTACAATCGAAGGCACGTCTGACTGGGTGGCTAACGTCAATTACTCGAGTTATTGCGGGGACAGATCGTGAGTTGGTGCTGTGTCGCGGAATGCATGTAAGGTGCACGACGTTACTGTCCTGCTATCGGATAGACGGCCCTGGAAACGATTATAGTAAACTGTTCTACTAATCGATTTTAAAATCGATTGATCCGGATCATGATGGGCGAAGAGGAAGAAATAGAGAGCGTCGAGATTTAAAAAAAAAACATATGTGTGCAATTCACACGTGGTAGAAGTGAAACCTTCAAAAACTTTGACTTAAAGATAATGAGACGAATGTAAAATTTCGGAAAGAGGATAATTGTAGGTTTTATTAATGATCATAGTGATACAAAGTTTGATAATTGTTGTCATTTTATTCGTATATATTAGATTTATTCAAAATATATTAAGTACGAATATTAGGTACACAGAGAACCAAGAAAATAAGAAACACTGCATAATGCATCCTATCTCATTTTCTCCCACGTTAAATCTTGTGAATTTATGTGTCTGTCTTTTTTTACTGTCGCTTTTTTGTTTCATCGAATTTTGAATCACAATGATGCTACAGAAGTTTTAACTTAAAAAAATCGATTTTAAAACTTATACGGAATAGAAGTTCCCGAACTTGCTCGGTGGTTGTTTTTGAGCGAACTTTGAATACATTAGAATCTGAATTGATTAGCGATTTTGCCCAGACCGGCTAATAATATTCAATGACACTTGGTGTGTTTGGTAGCTGGAGCCACTAGACGTCCTCCGAAGTCCTCTGAAACCGAACGTATCATAGTTTCAGAGCAGGATCAGATAAAATAGTTACATGGGTTGCATATGCGAAAACCAAACCAGCTATAACGCGGCCTAAGTTTTTTTTTTTAAATCAGATAATAAAGATGAACAGTTCATTTAGTTGTTTATTGTAAGTAACAGCGTTACATAATCAAAATTACCGGTCTAACATTACAAAAGAAATACAGTATATTTAAATCAAGCTTAGGTAAGAACCTAACATATGAAGGTCACATCACTATTTACGACTACGTGTGTGTGTGTGTGTTTTTTTCTTTTGCAAAACTAATTTCTACGCGTTCTGGGAGCACAAACAAGTCCGGGTTAAAGGTTTCGCCCACGTCGAGCGTTTTTCAGTGACATTGACAGCTGTCAGTGTAACACGGGCACGCTAATGAGAGCGCTGCCCACTGCCACAGCTTTACGCTAGCACTGTTTTAAGTATTTGCGAATGTGCATTCTAGAAATGTTTAAGCTCTGGTACAGTCGAGTCGAGAAGCGCTTGTTTCAATGTTGCATTGCAACATTGTTGCATGTTACTATTTACCTACGTACTATTTTGAGTAATATTTTAAAATATATTGAACCCGTAATCAATTCGGCATGCTTACATATTTACCAATTATAGGTGAAGCAGCTTTCGCTGAGTGGGTAGTTTTACTATTCACGGATACGCACAGATTGCAGTGTAAGTTTGTTCTGTAAAGTACACAATATGAACACAATAGTATTATTATTAAATTACCATGATTTTTTTATTATAATCATTTGTAAAATAGTAAAATTATCATTGTATTATTGATATTTATATTATTTATTCATACGATAAGTGAACTGCGAATAATTTCATTCCCTCAGAGGATTCTTGTCTGCCTGATGTTTATCTTTCTCTTTGCGATAACACCGTCTATTGTATTTTTTTGTTTTTGATCTATTGGTTTTTAATTTAATAATGGTCTACAATAAAGCATACCCCACTCCACTATATGGCCTATTAGGTTATTTATTCTGTTAATATTAATTATTGTTGTATTTCAAGCAGTTTTCTTCCCGCCTATACTTCAGTACGTCTCGTGGGCAATATCCACAATCTAGCCGGCAGCGTTCGCGGAATAACCTTAAAATTTTATTGTTATAACATCCAGTTCGTTACAAATCGTGCTAACTCCATGAACGATCAACGTAATTGTTCTTTGCTTTTAACTTAAAATAGTTTCACTTGTTAATTCAGCTAGGACCTTGTTAGTGATCAAAGAGGTTTTAGTTTAAAAAAAAAAAGAAAAACTATAGGACTGGCATAGGGATTTTGTATCTTACAGACGTCGACGAATAAAATTGGAAGGAATTCGTTCGTGCAAAGCTGATTTTGGGCCTCTACAGGGCTTCTCGGTCCTTCGAGTTTTGGTGGGGGCGTGGTTTAAAATGCACGATTAACCATGGGCCCGATCTTGGGTACATCGACTTCAAATCTCAAATAGAGTAATGTCATTTACATGCCGTAATCAAAGGTATATTTTAAAAAAAGATGTGTGTTATCGTGGGACACTGGATAGGAACGAAGTTCCTTAATATAAAAAAAATATTAATTTTAAGTTCTATTCGAGGTATAAAAAAAAATTTATTCGGATATACATTTTTTATCATGATTTTATTATTGATAAAAATAAAAATAAAAACTTTACAAAGTTATCAACTTTATTTTATTCACAATGATTTATAAAAATCTATATATTTAAAAATGAGCTGCTGTTCGTTAGTCTCGCTAAAACTCAAGAACGGCTGGACCGATTTGGCTAATTTTGGTCTTGAATTATTTGTGGAAGTCCAGACAAGGTTTAAAAGGTACATAAATATGAAAACGCTCGGAATTAAATAAAAATAACAAAAAAATAATTTTTTCCTTTGATGTGTCCCCCGTTGGACGGATTCCTTTTGTTTGTTGTAAGTTTATTTTATATAAAAGCTTTATTTATAGATTGAGGCACTACGAAGTCTGACGGGTCAGCGAGTATGTAATAAAAACATGTTATTTTTTGTACGTTATTACAAAGTTAAGTCGTACACTGTGTGCATTAGTAATAAAAGTCTTACGTTACGGACGTTTTTTCCCCGTTAGGGTACCCCTCCGCATCGTCCCATAAGGAACTTCGTTCCAAAAATAAAGGTGCATATTGTTTTTTCATAACAAAAATACTTTGTCTAACTTTTAAAAGGAGCCACGCGTTTTGTACGAGGCATATATGGTTTTAAATGGCATACGATTAATTTAATGTTATAATTCGTTATTCAGAAATAGGTCTTGAGTGAGTTGTTTGAGGCAGATGTTTTCTGAACGTAATTTTAGACATCTTACTATGTAGTCGAAGCTAGATGTTGGCGATTATTGTAATTTGTATCGACCAACTATTTATTAACCTTTTTTTTTTTAATCTCAAGCGTCGAACTCAAATAATTACAAGACGCTATTGGTATTTTTTGTTGTTTTATTCGATACGCATACAGCCCAAAATCATTTTGTAAGAAAGGCCTAAGCTGTGTCTGCTCTACAAACAGTAAAAACATGTAATGCTCATAAAAATGTGAAGTGGTTTTTTTTCAGTCGATGTGATAGGCATAAGTAAAACTATTTTTAAGGTTTAATCTTTACATAGTATACAATGAAGTCGCTTCCCCTGTTTGTTCGCCTAGATCCTTTAAGCTATACAATGAATTATAATACAGTTTTCAGCAATAGATAGTGTAATTCAAGATAGTGTAATTCAAGAGCAAGAGTAAGGTTTATATGTATGATACATATATACTACAGAAAAGCCGAAAATTCTACATTGCACCCCTGCGAAGCCGGGGCGAGTCGCTAGTTTAATTATAAATCTGTAAACTATAGAGAAATTTGTTAGGACAAAGCTAGTCGACTACAGGTATGAAGGTGGAGATTCTGTGATTACTGATGATACGATTATCTTGTTACCCGAGAGCCTGTATCTTCTGATTAATAACCGAACACGGTATTACTATTAAACTCTTCAGACCATGATGACCTACTGTTGATTTCGATTCTAATTATAGGATACTGTTACGCCGGTAAGAGAAACGCCATCTATCGTCAAATAGCAGAAACGAATATCAAGAGACCAGGGAAATCTAGAACGCTCGAGAAGTACAACGTCATCTATTGTCAAATGGCGGAATCGCATATCGAAAATCCTCGACTTGTGAGGAATGTTCTCAATAATTCTAGGGATGTATCGACAATAAAAGCGTTGCAGGGATGTCACGAGAGCAGTTAGTTATCGAAACTACTCGAAGCGAAACCGCAAATGGATCACCTGAAGCGAAGCGGAAGAAGTGAACTGAGAATTTTAAAGTGTTCGTAAAGTGTTTTAAGTGTCCTAAGTGTTAATACAGTTTCAATTTGTATTTCGGTAGATTTTTTATTTATCCGGAACCCCACCGCGTAGCAATACCGTTGGGAAACCTTATGGCGAGTGCTGTCTTTTACATTGTTGCAGATCTGTGAATGCAATTTAGAAATTGAATTCTGACTGTAACAATCTAAAAAGTATTGACGTTGCTTGAGGTTTTTTAGATGGATCACTCTATGGTAAGTATCCAAAGTTGCCCATGGACGTCAGCAATGCCAAGCTGCAACTGGAAGGCAAACACAGCGTACGTATCCCGCAATACAAGAGAATTCAATTCGAAGACTAGTTGCTAGTTTAAAATCACATATATAGGTACCAATACAAATAGGTACCAGACGGATACAAATTTTTCTAATGAAATACGTACTTAACAAATGTTCACGATTGACTTCCACGGTGAAGGAATAACATCGTGTAATAAAAATCAAACCCGCAAAATTATAATTTGCGTAATTACTGGTGGTAGGACCTCTTGTGAGTCCGCACGGGTAGGTACCACCGCCCTGTCTATTTCTGCCGTGAAGCAGTGATGCGTTTCGGTTTGAAGTTTGGGGCAGCAGTTGTAACTATACTGAGACCTTAGAACTTATATCTCAAGGTGCGTGGCGCATTTACGTTGTAGATTTCTATGGGCTCCAGTAACCACTTAACACCAGGTGGGCTGTGAGCTCGTCCACCCATCTAAGCAATAAAAAATATAATAATAATTAAGTTAATCAAGTAAAACTTAAAATATGATTTTTTTTATATTATAATTAAAATTGCATACCAGATCTATGATTACACTTGTCTGTTATCTAGCGGTCGTTGGAAGCGTCTATGGTCTAAGAAGTAAGACTTGATCTAGTCGCTCCGATTCTTAGGTCGGATAGATCGTAGGATATTCGAAAACTGCAGCTTATAAAATTTAATGAGTACTTTTTATTGAGTCTGGTGTTAAGTAATCAGCGGAGCCATCATATACCTAATATAAATTTCATTGCACCTACCACTATTTACTCTACACTACCTTTGGTTGACTGGTAGAGAATGCCTTAGGCATTAAGTCCGCCAATGTAAATTTTACATGAAGTGTAATAAATAAAATAAATAAAATAAAATCATGGACATGACCAAGTTAATTGTGCCATGACAAATTTACAGCACTACTTTAATTGCCAAAGTTGACAATAACGTTTTATTGAAGGATTACGGAGGATTCATAATGATGCTTAGGGCGACGTTGAGTATTTACAATAGATATTATAACGCGCACTTCCCTATTTATTATTCTTCAATTGCCTTTGAGGGGGATATATGCGGGCGGGGCGGGGATAGACCCGGCCGGTTGCCCAATATGCTTGCATTAATTGAGTCAATATTAAAGATGGGTTAATACCGATATTTATCAATATTAGCGAATACTAATATATTCATGATGTAATATTATAATACCTTAACGAATACGTGAATATCCTGATATCTTAATATACTTCGATAAAACGGGTAAACGAGTTAAACTTAATACGGTATTCGTGAAATAAGTTAATGATTATTAATACACTTAATACTGTATTCGTACCGTATTAATTTTAACTCGTTTATCCGTTTTATCGAAGTATATTAAGATATCAGGATATTCACGTATTAGTTAAGGTATTATATATACAAAAATGAAATGCTGTTAGTTAGTCTCGCTAAAACTCGAGAACGGCTGGACCGATTTGGCTAATTTTGGTCTTGAATTGTTTGTGGAAGTCCAGAGAAGGCTTAAAAGTTAAAATAAATATGAAAATGCTCGGAATGAAATAAAAATAACAATTTTGTTTTTCCTTTGATATCCCCCCGTCGGACGGATTCCTTTTGTTTGTTCTAAGTTTATTTTATACAAAAGCTTAGGTCTTTTATTTATCGATTGAGGCACTACGAAGTCTGCCGGGTCAGCTAGTTAAAATATAAATAGTATATTGTATCTAGGAATTTGACTTCACACTAAATATTTTACAAGTAATATTATGTACATTAAAATTAATATTATTATTAAATCAGAATTTGGTCCACATTGTACATTAATATAAACAACAAGTTAGTAATATTATTTATTTCTTATTGGTGCATAAAAATATCAGCTTTTTTACTTTTTCTACCGAAAGCCTGTTACGTCGGTCAGAAATAAGTTTAGAAATTTTGAAAAATTTTTTTGAATTTTTTTTGTAAAAAACCTCTCACATGGTACTGAGGTGGCTAGTGGGTACACAACATCTATAATATTATAATCCACGAACCGTTTGTTTAGAAAGTCATTTCGATTCAAATCAAACTTCATAAAAAAAAATCAAAAAAAACAAACTTTTATTTAAATTTTGAGAAGTCCGTAGAAGATAATTAAATACCACCGCAAAAATATATTGTCATCATAATTTATTACGTAAAAACACTTAATTTAGTTGTGGCAGTATTACATTTGGTGTAAAAAAAATTTAATTTATGAAATTGGTAAACAATGTCAACTACCGTACCTACTTTCGTTTTTCAAATCATCGTTTTAAAACCAACTAATTCAAAGGAAACAAAATAAAATGAAAATAATGAAAATAAAGCTCACCGATTTTATTCCAATAAATGTAAAAATGCACTATTTTGCCTTGAGTAGAATCTTTAGTTGAATCAAGAAATGAAGGTTCAAACATTAAAAAGTAATGCATTTAAAAATTCCCACTAGCAACTTTGACATGTAAAAAGTTGAATTAAAAACTAGTCCTTATAGTCATAATGATATGTACTTATTTTCATTGCTCAATATGCAAACATGTAGTTTATCTCACTTACTCTTAGCGCATGCAGTATTGTTATGAATGTGATAGACAGATATCCGCGAGACACGTACGGCGTATGCCAGTATATTTTCGAGTGATAGATACAACCCGACCGATGTGAGTTGGCTAACATTATGAATAGAGTAATACGGAATATTAGCATATCAGAATTCGACGGATTACCGATACACGAATACAAGCTGTATTACGAATATCATAATGAATACTAATATATCGGTCTCACCCTTAGTCAATATTAGCCGATAGCAGAAAGGTGTTTAATAGTGTTTAAATCGGGTATCTAACTTTTAAATAAACTATACCATCGATCTGTAGGCTTAATGAAATTTGAGGTATTATTCTCTCAAAATACACACTACTAAACAAAGGTACACGTGTATATAAGTTTAAATTAGAAAATTGCTATCTGTTCGCTGATGCTAAAACGACGTTGCTAACACGAACCTTAGCAAGAGCAGTACTTCACAGAATCTACCACCGGTCAATGAAACAAATTTTAATGTAATTTTGTTAACGGCTGTCTGGTGTAGTGGTAAGTGACATGGTCACTACACAAGGGGGTCGCGGGTTCGAATCCCGCCAAGGGAAGATATTTGTATGATAAATATAAATGTCTTTTCCAGGGTTATGGATGTATATTAAATATGTGTATGTGTATAATAAAAATCTTATATTTATTTCCGTTATCTGGTACCTGTAACACGAGTTCTTTACGAACTTATCACGAGACCAGTTTATGTGGCGTGACTGTTAATAAAATACTTATTTATTTATTATTTATTTGTTAAGCCGCTTATGCTTTGTACCAAATGTCAAATGTTTGATAATCTCCAGCGTTGTCCAGTCGTTACGCACCGCCTCCCGTTTTCAACGCATTCATTTTCGATCATAAACTCGAAGGACGAATCTATCTTTATTGAAAAGAAAGTCATGACATCGAGTAATTGGAACGATTATTTAATTAAGTTTTGTGTCAATCTCTGGTTACGATGAAATAGCAATAAACGAGGGAATGAAACATCTAATTATTCTATAACTATTAACTAATGAAAACCTGAATATGGGTGAAAATTTAATTTTCGAGAATCATTATTGAAATCAATATGGCGGACGTGAAAATAGAATTAATTATGTAGAATTAAAAACATGATCGAGTTAATGAAGATTTGATTAAGTACTATCTAACTTTAATATCAAAAGTTTTACAATTATGGTCCATATTGGATTAGTGTCTTTTAGATAAAAAAATTTAACATAGAATATATTAAAAAACAAGCTGATTTTAATTTCAAATAGTATCGTACTTTTAGTTAAAATCCTTGATCCTAATCCTGTAGTGTGACATCCCGCAGTAAAATTGACATGTTGCACAAACCTGTTTCAGCGCTAAGAGCATTTTGCAACAATGTAAGCTGTAACTGTACTGAATTGTGATAGTAAATAATGTTTTTTATTACATTTTCTTACTGTTTCGATTATATAACGGTTAAATAGAGAAATTTATGATTAGTGGTCGTTACTTTTAATGCCCAAGAATATTTTTTGATAAGGCACAGTATGGTATGGACACAGATACTTTAGTTTCAATTCTTTTAAAGACATGGCTTAATATTCGAAGTCGTCGTGGCCTAACGGAAGAGGCGTCCGGTGCATTCGTGTTGAGCGATGTACCGGTGTTCGAATCTCAGGCGGGTACCAATTTTTCTAATGAAATACGTACTCAACAAATGTTCACGATTGATTTCCACGGTGAAGGAATAACATCGTGTAATAAAAATGCAACCCGCAAAATTATAATTTGCGTAATTACTGATGGTAGGACCTCTTGTGAGTCCGCGCGGGTGGGTACCACCACCCTGCCTATTTCTGCCGTGAAGTAGTAATGCGTTTCGGTTTGAAGGGTGGGACAGCCGTTGTAACTATACTTGAGACCTTAGAACTTATATATATCTCAAGGTGGGTGGCGCATTTGCGTTGTGGATGTCTATGGGCTCCAGTAACCACTTAACACCAGGTGGGCTGTGAGCTCGTCCACCTATCTAAGCAATAAAAAAAATATATTTTATAAAGTTTTAAAATCTTTCATTTAACATAGATATTGCTAGCAATAGTGGAATATCTAGAAACACACATCAGATCATTGAGATGTCGAAATAAGGCGCGCCTCTAATTTATTAGTCCATTGTGAATTCGAGTCTGTATTCAATCGAGCTACGACGACGTCTTACATCCCTATAAAATAGGGATGTGCTGATATTTTTTTAAAAATCAAAGCATTATTGTTTGTGTCCATGCGTAAAATCTATACATATAAATAAAATTGGAGTGTCTGTTTGTAATATTGAAATAACCGCTTTTTACTACATGCATGTGAATATATATACGGTACGTATGTACCAAAATAATATTTTTTACAATTTTTGTCTGTCTCTCAGCCTGTCTGTCTGTCTGTTTGTTTGTTCCGGCTAATCTCGGGAACGGCTGGACCGATTTTGACGAGACTTTCACTATATGATATAAGGAGTAACTTAGGCTACTTTTTTAGACTAGCTTCGCCCCGCGGCGTCAAACGGCGTCAAACGGCGTAAAAACGCGGGACACGTCTATCAATAATAAAATTTCCGAAGCGAAGCGAGGGCGGGTCGCTAGTACTAAATAAAAGATATGGAGATATTGAAAAACTGTTAAAAATTCTACAATAATTTTCGGTCCCCTTATTTCGTGTAGCGTGTTGTTGTCCCGTATTCAATTTGAAAAACTAATAAATTTTTTTTTTTTTTTGGTTTTACAATTATATTTATAAGTACATTGATATTAAGATTACAAACTTAATGACAGATAAAACTTCACCTAATAAATAATGTATATATAAACAACCTAATAAATGAAAATATTATTGAATGTCTATAATCGCGTTTATAGAACAAGAACCCGTGAACCCCAGACCTTCGTTTTATAAAAGCTGAAAGTTTGTTAGCTCATGCTTCCAACACAGGTAAGAACGATGGACCATTATGAAGTTTACAGTGGCTTTGGCAGGTACACAGTACTGAAGGTGTGTAAAATACCGATCTAAATTCATTAAATAATGAAGTGCGATTTTTTTGTGTTCCTTTCAGAATATTATTAAAAATCACGTTATTCATTGCCAGACACTCAACATTGTGGCAACCCCCTTTGCCAGATATATTTAATGTTCAGGAAATTATAATTCTACTTACGTAATAGTATAAAAGCTGATTTTTATACATAATAGGTTAGGTAATAAGTAGGTAGATGATATTCCCTCATTAGTCAGACATTTTTGATAGCTCCAACCCCTTGTCAGACAAGCATTATTTTTAAACGTCTGTCGTCTTATATTTATAATACCCGTACATCGTACCAATTAAGGTGGAAATGATGGGTGCTCAAATTCTATAGCAGGTGTAAGACATAGGCACGGCCCACTGAGTTTCTCGCCGGATCTTCTCAGTGGGTCGCGTTTCCGATTCGGTGGTAGATTCTGCTAAGCACTGCTCTTGCTAGAGCCAGTGTTAGCAACACCTCCGCTTTGAGCCCTGTGAGCTCACCTACACGCTAGGGCAACGCTGATATAGCCTCTCAAGGCTATCAGCATAGGTAGGGGAAAAAAGCAGCTGTCATTTATTTCGCTATTACAAGCATAGCCGAATATCTCACAAACTGTCTATAACGAATATCAACAAGTCGTCGTGGTCTAAGGGATAAGACGTCCGGTGCATTCGTATCTATCGATGCACCGGTGTCCGGATCCCACTGGCGGATACCAATTTTTCTAATGAAATACGTTCTTAACAAATGTTCACGATTGACTACCACGATGAAGGAATGACATCTATACTAATCTATACTAATACTATAAAGAGGAAAGATTTGATTGTTTGTTTGTATTGAATAGGCTCCGAAACTACTGAACCGATTTTAAAAAACATTTCACTGTTTGGAACTTCGATCAGAAGGTTTGGAAGCTACACTATCCCCGACCCCGAGTGACACAGGCTATAAAATATAGGCTAAAACTCCAATAATGTAACCCAAGGTGTAAAAAAATTCCTAAAATATTCTTTACATCGCGTGCGCTGCGAAAACGATTGGTGATAGAATAAAATAATGTACTTTGACTTTGTAGAACACATTATTATTTACAAAAAATGTGTCGCGGCAGTATATGTCTAACTATTATATTTATGCCACAATTAGTGTTCTTTTATTTAAAAAAATAAAACAACGTCAAATATAGTTTACAGGGAAGCTCTGACTCAATAAACTCAATGCCTTTTGTTTTGTATGTATGACCTTTTTACGAAAATTAGAAAAATAGTAATATAAAAACAATAAAAAAGAGATAAAAAAAAAAAATCATTTAAATGAAAATTTAGTAAAATAATAACATTCAAACTATCTTTATAATTTTCGTTTTTTATTAACCTGACGGAAATAGAAGGGTTGATGTGTGTGTGTGTGTTATAATTTGTAATTTTGAAATTTTTGTTAACGACCCAAGCGAAGCCGGAGCGGGCCGCTAGTCTAAATATGAAATCTTAAATAAAACGTATAAAATCATCTAAAAAATATAAAATCACTTCTAACACTCAGTTTTATCACAGTCGGCTAATAAATTACACGAAATAAATAGGTAGTGAATACGGCAGTATTTATGAACCGTTATCGGTTTTACGTGAGGCTATGGATGTTTCACATCAAAAACTATTACAGTAACAGGCAGTAAATATTGCACATCGATAATTAGAAAGAGACAGCTGTCTAATATTGTTTTTGTTTTAGAGCGTTACCTGTGTGCGACGAAACACTAACGGTTTGGTATTTAAGGAGACTAAATTAAATGTCAATTAGGTAATGTGCGACAGATATAACGCTCTACGAAGTAAAAATTAGCCGTCTCTTTCCCACGGTCGATGTGCAATATTTATCGCCGGGTACTGTACAATGAATTTAGTTTGGGTCTATGATAGGATGAACTCATAGATTTTGACGACAGTATATCAATTGTATTGAAATAATGTCCCTCTTACGCAATATTTATATGGTAAAATACTGGTGTTATCTCGTATTAAACCGTAGGGGAGATTTGTTACTCTAAGCAAATCTTTCTATTTCAGTTCCGAAATATCTCGTGTTCCGATATAAAGGCTACAGTCGATAGCAATACTATTAATAGTTCGATTCGCTCAATTATGTTGCGATGTCTATATACTGACGAACATCAGAAAGGTCCTTGTCTACTTTTAAACAACAAAAATATCTAGTTTACAAGTTAGCCATTTATTGAATGAAAAAAAAGTTGATGTATACAACTCCAAAGTAGTAATCTTTCACTTCACACCTTATAAATCTCGGTGAATCGTTGCCTTCTTCAATAGACTTGTAAATCTTTTACGTAGTGGGCCATTGTGACTTCTTAATACGGGCAGCTTGCAACTTTATAAGCTAGCTAGGCATGCTCTGTGATGCAGTGGCTGTTTTTTTTTAATTCAACCTTTTTTTTATTGCTTAATGGGTGGACGAGCTCACGGCCCATCTGATGTTAAGTAGTCACCGAAGCCCATAGACAATTACAACGTAAATGTCGCCACATACCTTTAGATATGAGTTTTAAGGTCTCCGTTTTTACAGTACAACGGCTGCCTCATCTTTCAAACCGAAACTGCTTTACGGCAGAAATAGGCAGGGCGGTGGTACCTACCTGTGCGGACTCACAATACGACCTACCACCAGTAAATAATACACGCTTCACAGAATAGATTCTGGTAGACCACCGGATCGGAATCGCGACCCATTGAAAGGATCTGGCAAGAAACTCAGTGGGTTTAATATTCTCAATTCATACCTAAATGTCAATACTGACAATGAGAGTGGCAATGAAGTGGTAGTAGGCAATCACGCTGACATGTTCTAACTGGTTGGGTTTGTTTGTTTGCTCTTTTAATTCTTATCAAAGCGAATAGAAGTCATATTATAATTTCTTTTCAATATAAATGTAATATTCGTGCAAGAGGGCGTATGGGGATATAGCTCAGTGGTAGAGCATTCGACTGCAGATCGAGAGGTCCCCGGTTCAAACCCGGGTGTCCCCTTGTCATTTTTTCGAGGAACGAAAAATGACGTCGTAGTTCGTACTATGAAGTTAAAGCACCCTTTTGACTGTATGTACTACCTTTGATAGCATTTAAGTGAATTAAAATTTCGTTACATTAAATAGTTCGGCTACACTTTTATTTACCTAAATTAAATCGAAAGTACACGAAGGCCATTATAGTTTCATTTTTAGTCGCGAAACCAATAATTTTTCACACTCTAGGTTTTCGGACAGAAAAATGCGTTCGGAAAGAGCAGAGAATTCTCAAACTTTAATTGGAACATTGGTGGTGATTCGAGAAGTTTCTGGGTGTGTCGTCTCACAAACGTCTATAGTTTGGGTTTAAGCAATTAGACAAATAGACGTATCACCGTCTGCGGCCCAAGAGACAATAACAACTATAACTAATACATACAATGACGTCCAAAAAACAAATTTATGTATGTTAATAATTTTTTTCCCACTTTTACACCTGCGATGAGTCGCCAAGACTATAATCAGGTGAGTTGCTTTTTCCCCCTACCTATGCTGATAGCTTTGAGAGGCTATTTTAGCTTCGCCCTAACATGTAGGTGAGCTCACGGGGCTCAAACCGGAGTGTTGCTAACACTGGGTCTAGCACTCTTGCTCACTGCTCTAGTGCTTCGCGGAATCTACCACTGGATCGGAAACGCGACCCACTGAGAAGATCCGGCGAGAAACTCAGTGGGCTGTGTCTATGGGTTGTTTAGTTGCGAGAGGTTATGGTTTGGAGGGGCAGAGCCAATGCTCCGTCTCGCCTTAGTACGGTAACACGTCGGCTTTCTTGAGTCATCTATATTAACATGCATAGTAATATCGTAAATATTCGTCGATTTTGATTATTTTGTCAATTCAATTAATTTAGTTGTAATTTCTTAAGTTGTACTACAGCGTATTAAAAGCAAAAGAAATTATGCTAGTGTTCAATATAAATTGTGTGTGTAAAAAGTCTGTTATACTGCGGAATTGAGACTTCTCAATCAATGTCCTCCCATACCTATTTAACACTGGGCGAGCCGTTAGCTCGTTCATCCTTCTAGGCATTAAAAAAATGTGTTGACTGATTTTATTTTTATTGCTTAGATGAGTGGACGAGCTCACAGCCCACCTGGTGTTAAGTGGTTACTGGAGCCCATAGACAATTACGACGTAAGTGCGCCACCCAACTTGAGATATCAGTTCTAAGGTCTGTGTAGTTACAACGACTGCCCCGCCCTTCAAACCGAAACGCATTACTGCTTCACGGCAGTTGCAATTATGTTGATATGCTCACTCACTTAATCCTCATGGCAATTGTACGTATTTAAACATATAAGGAACCTTTCGACGTACCATTAGATTAGTCGGCTTACAACCATTAAAGTAAAATCGGATTTTAATAATGACATTTTATTTTTACAAAATTACAATATCATAAAATTTACAAATAAACAACAATTTTAAATGTCAACAGCGCATTAATTATATATGAAATAGGTTAATAACATATTTTGTCTTGAAATAAATTGATGCATTAATCCCGCAGTCGCGGAATAGTTTCCAAAATGAAATAATAAAATTGTCCCATGCAATATTGATAATAACTTCTCGGTTTTATGTAAAAAGCATTCATTTTTTTTTGTTTTCAATAATTATATTATATTTTTCGAATATTTTATAGGTCGCACGATATTCAAATGTCGACGTATTTTAGTATTTTGGTTGATTCTACAGTAGCGAAAGACTATTTGAAATGGCGAAATTATAAAACTAAGTTGATAAACTCAAGATCATTCTGTTAAGGCAGTTGATGTATGATTTAGAACAGTGCTTCCCAACGTAGGGCCCACGCCCCACAAGAGGGCAATTTGATAATAAAGGGAGGCAATGGCACTTAATGAATATTAAAAATCTGTATTAAAATTATTTTGAATTTGAATTTTTAGTTTTTTATTATGTTTTGAACTATTAGTTACTCTGATAACAATTTCATAGTAATTTCTTCTTCAATCATATCATTTATGTTTATTATGGGAACAAATTAATTTATTAATGTTAAAAATTATGTTTTAAGGGGGGTATACAAATTTTAGAAAAGTTACATTGGGCATGTCACAAAAAAAGTTGGGAAACACTGATCTAGAATAAATTTGTCAGATGGTTTCGTGTTACATACGAAAGTCAGATATTGTTTGAAATATTACTAGGGTTTTGTTGGGAATATTATAATATTTATATGCGTTCCGATGCGATGGGTGTGGCGTGTGGTAGCCGGTACTATCATAATATGCTATTCCGAATTCGTCTTAATGTTTAACGTAGATTAGCTAATATGTAGCGGCTCTCTGGGATATACTGACATAGTATTGAGTTAAATAGGAGAACGGAAAAGAAGAGAGAAATTATTAGAGTCTTTTTATTTCCCAGACGGAGGCGTCAGCTTCGCGAATCTTTTTAACTCAATCATTCTTGGGTCTCGAGTCACTAGTCAAAATTTTATTGTAAAAGTATTTTAATTGTGACTTTGGAAACAATTTTTTTACGTATTTTTATTATATTGCGCGTCCCCGTATTCCCGGCGGCATCTGACTAGAGTTCTCGATCTAAGTTTGAGAAACGATCTAACGCATTGAGAGGCCGTAAGTCGTCTCGTCAAGGTACAGCGGAAGCGCCCAGAATCTGTCACATTTCCACTTCTTCCTCTTGGAGTCTTCCGGGAGAAAGTTCCAGATGATGAGGTCTTCGTCTGCTGTTGCTGTCGCTGGAATTATGATGTATGACGCAATTTTTACTGGTGGTAGGACGTCTTGTGGGTCTGCACGGGTAGGTACCACCACCCTGCCTATTTCTGCCGTGAAGCAGTAATGCGTTTCGGTTTGAATGGTGGAGCAGCCGTTGTAACTATACTGAGACCTTAGAACTCGTATCTCAAGGTGGATGGCGGCATTTACGTACTAGATGTCTGTGGGCTCCCGTAACCATTTAACATCAGGTGGGCCATGAGCTCGTCCACCAACTTAAAAAAAAATTTCAATCGGTATCAAAAACGTACACAGACGATATATATGAAAGAATGCACCCGGATTCCAAATTCTGAATATTTATAAGCGTAATGGCAATCGGGAATCGAATTCCCTGCGAATAATATTTTGTCCGTCAAAAAATTTTAAGCCAGACCTTGAGTTTCGGTGCCTTGTTTGACAAAACATACAATTTTGATACATGAGAAGGTAAAAAAAGTTTACAATCCCATTATTTTGTAAAAAAAAAACAATTTACCTTACCAAGCTTAGTTCCATCGGGACTGAAAACCATAGTCCTGATCCGGTCCAGTCCCGAGCGTTCTTCGCCCCATTGATCGACCACTTTATCTGGTCCACTCATCACTACCAATTGTGAACAAGTCTTCGGCGATGAAACGGCTCGTTCTAAAATGGATTATTTAAGGTATATCGAAACGTGACACGCGTGTTCCTTTACTTAGTGCTGTTCAATCTAATGCAAAACAAATACAATTCTATAGACCTATTGTTAAAGGTTTTTTTCCATTACCGATGTTGGCTTTGCTATATGCTAGACAATCAACCTTCATCATCATCATCATCATCATACGTGGACATTGCTGGACATAGGCTTCTACTAATAATTGCTACTGAACTCAGTGTTTAGTTATTTCGTTTTGAAAAGAAAACTAGTGTTCCTAAATAGACCGCGAATCGGCAAATGTCATCGTGCTGTGACCATTAGCTAGACGGAGCAACTACTCATGAAAGACGGCAAGAGCTGTCATGAGAACTAAGGTTAGATCGTCGTATTCCAATGGAACTAGCCCGGCTCGATTTCATCAACGAAAAATACGCAATGCCCCATAAAGAAAGGGTTTTCTTCCTCTTCCGTATAATCGCCAATCATATATATAAAAAAAAAGCATTTCCATGCATCACTTCTCTTTACAGAGCTGTTGTACTTTTTGCTGACGTAAATGAGTTAGTTACACAGTCACGGTACTGGTGATCTAGCATTCGAAGTCTCTAATGTAATTAATTACGAAAGCCTAAAGTCGAATACGACAGACCGTAACGTAGGATTGCTTTGTGCAAAAAAAAGCAGGAAGATTGTATCATGCAGTTTTACGATAGTCCCCATCACTATTGCTACTCTTTGTCAATAATTACTCACTAGACCACGAATGCAAGTGCGACGGAGATAAATGTAACGAATATTCGACCAGCACAGGACATATGATGAACATGTCCGGGACTCATGATGTAAAGAGTTCCAGGGGATCAGATTTGGAAAGCTTGCGTAATTAACGGTTGCATTGGAATATCGCTCAAGCTTGCAGACTATATCCTATTGGATGTCCAATAACATATATATGATAGGTTATTCATATATTCTCACTGGTGGTAAGACCTCTTGTGAGTCCGCACTGGTAGGTACCACCACCCTACCTATTTCTGCCGTGAAGCAGTAATGCGTTTTGGTTTGAAGGGTGGGGCAGCCGTTGTAACTATACTGAGACCTTAGAATATGTATCTCAAGGAGGGTGGCGCATTTACGTTGTAGATGTCTATGGGCTCTAATAACCACATAACACCCAGGCGGGCAGTGAGCTCGTCCACACATATAAGCAATAAATAATAAAAAGCTTAGTAACTTCAAACACTCATGTAATGGTGGAATTCATTTTTAGCGGCTAATAAAAGAAGACAAAACGTGTATCATAGGATTGTTATAGTAGGTTTCAACCGTACCCGGGTTCCACAAGCTGATGACCAGCTCTCCGGTCTTATGGCTGAAGAGCATAGCGTCCAGACTATGGCGGCTGTGGCGGATTGTGGTGTCCGTGACCCGGGAGGTGGGCGCGTCCCACACCGCGACGTGCGCGTTCATCCGTGACGTCACTGCGCCCACACCCAGCAAGGCGGAGCGCCAAGGGTGCCAGCTCAAAGCCTGAATACCGTAAGATAAAATATTTTCGGATGTGTAAGACACGAATAAAACTTAAGGGAGAATTAAAATCTTGTAGGGGAAAATGGAATAAAATTTAGGATTTTGCTTGGGAGTATGAAGTCATAGTCAAAAAGTTAGAGAGCTTAGAGTGTACACTATAAACTGTTTGAACAAATATTTGCCTATTACTTCGATTGTTAAAAATGTTATTTTATATATTACACTGTCGTAGTATCGAGTATATGATCGTTAAAGCTATCGTGCTTAGAGAGGAGTACAAGATCCACTTAAAATGGTGAACCTAGCACTTACTGGTGGTAGGACCTCTTGTGAGTCCGCGCGGGTGGGTACCACCGCCCCGCCTATTTCTGCCGTGAAGCAGTAATGCGTTTCGGTTTGAAGGGTGGGGCAGCCGTCGTTACTATAAATGAGACCTTAGAACTTGTATCTCAAGGTGGGTGGCGCATTTACGTTGTGAATGTCTATGGGCTCCAGTTACCACTTAACACCAGGTGGGCTGTGAGCTCGTCCACCCATCTAAGCAATAAAAAAAAAAAAAAAAAACTTTCTTCGACATAGCGTGAACACAACCATTTGAGCTGATACTTGAGATCAAATTCTCAGTTGATCTTTGACAGAAATATTGTACAGATCACAGTATTCATTGTTGACGTTACCTTAACAGTCCAGTTAGAGCCCAAACTAGAGTACAAGTGGAGCAGCGGCCAGGTCATGACGAGTACGGTGGTTCCGTTGACGGCCGCGGCCGCCACATACCGTGCGTCCGGAGATACGCGCACCGCCAGCATCGTCTCGCCCACACGTCGCCACCCCAGCATGTCTCCAGTGCGAGTGTATGACACCAGCACTCCACGAGAACATCCCCTGAGAGATTTAACAAATTTTCGGAAAGTCGGCTGTAACTTAGTATCCAACAAATCTGAGTCACCAACAATAAACGAAAAAGGTTTGGTAGACAATTGAAACCAACAATAGTAGTATTAGTTCCGAAGACTCTAGAAGATTCTCGTACTGCGCTAGTTTTGATTAGGGCTTAGACCCTGAGCACTTCTGCTATCCAACATTTGACCTCAGGAACGTAAGGAATTCAAAGTCTTACCAAGGTGATTTTTCCATATCTAGTACCTATCTTTCTCCTTGTACAAGTGACAGCTACATCAGGGAGCTTTGAATTAGGTCCACTAGACTATTGGCTTTTTTGGTATAGTAAGAGTTAGCATGGTAAGAATTAGAACAACATCGACTCCAGATAAAAATAGTTACGTTATAAAAGAGTTTCCTGTAGGGCTCCAATCGACGGCAGTGATGCTGCAGATGGCTACAAATCTGTTACACAAACAGGAACATTCAGCCACCCACTTGCTCATCGCGTTGTTGTGAATCTCCGTTATCTGGTTGTCAGTGCCAAGCTGTAGTCGAATCATGAAGAATACAAAAAAATTAAATAGCATTAGTTAATTTTGAAACTGACAGCAAATTTGCCGAAATGTAATTTAAATTCGTGTCCATTCCTAATTTCTACTAATAAGTTATCTGATTTTGATACGAAGGAAACACCTCTGTTGATTATCCTCTTGTTTATTTATTAATAAATACATCCAATCTGAATCTTCATTTTAATCTCATCAATAAATAATGCACATTGCCATATAATCTTCTTCTTTATCTCAACCTTATCCCACTAGATGGGGTCGGCACAGCGATTTTTTCTATTCCATTCTCTTCTATCAGCCGTCCTTTCAACACTCACTCTTCTCTATCTCATATCATTGCCTTGTAATAACAAAATTAAATAAATTAGCAATAAGAAAATCTTACCAGTAAGAGTTCTCCTCTAGGATCAAACTTGCAGCATTGTATTTCATATTGCGTAAAACCCTGGTTGGTAAGGCTTTGAGTGCGCCAGCTCCATTTATGGTAGTTCCTGCCCAGAGCTGCCACCAGAATGTTATCACTGCTCCAGTCCAAAAGCTCTGGAACTGAGGAAGTCAAGCAAGATATGTTTTGCATGAAAAGCTTTGTGAGAGTAAAATTAAAAAAGTGTTTGAGAAACTTCTTTTTGACCAAATATTGCCGTCGTTATTATTAGCCAATTAACATCTGTTTTCAGCGACTCTATGCCAAAATCCAGATTTATCTAAACACAGTGGCCAACATTAACACTTTGTAGACTTAGAATTTGCATGTTGGAATAGGATCATATACCAAGTATTTTTCAAACAAATTGTAAGCAGGCAGGCTTAAGGTATGTAGCAACATGATCATACTATTTCTGGCATTGGCGATGCACGTAGGCTTTGGTGGCCGTTTCGTACCAAGAGGGCAGTATGCCTCTGTGTTTTCGAAATCAATATGAATATACAACTATGAGAGGTAAGGTTTAAAATTATGGCGATAATACTTCCATGCACGGAACGTGGCGAAGTAAAATCAGCGTTCAAACCAAAGTACATAAATTAAATTCAGGACGTAATAATTTTCACTGGTTATAAAATTAATTGTGAATGCGGCACGCAAAAGTAATATTGACGATTGATCTTTTACATTAGCACAAAACACCACTTAGTTTCGCTCGCTTACCCACAACGTGGGTGTTTGACCAACTAAATTATGACTGGTGCTTTTTTTCTTCAAGCATGTATTCAAAGAGCATTTAAACTTTTGTTAGAATATTGTGATTTTTCGGAAATAGGTGTATGAAACCGTTTTATTTTTGGATGGTCGAAGGGTAATTATGGCCTTTCTAACTTCACTACGGGTGGGTGAGCACGGGTTCAGCCAGAAGTGGAATTGGTTAATAGCTGCCTAAGCTCCTCCGAATGAAACCTAACATCCCAAGAGCAGTTCCTTCGCGAATGTATCTTCAAAAAAATGAAAACCTTTGGCCACAATTGGGTCTTATAAACTTCGAACCGGAACCCAAGACTCTATTGCAGAACCGTTTGGTCATTGTATCGTTGAAACTAACCAAGGCTCCCAAGGCGTTCATCTTCGTGAGCTACAAATCAATAGCTTCCGAGTGGCCAAGTTTTTTTTTATTTTTTTTTATTGCTTAGATGGGTGGACGAGCTCACAGCCCACCTGGTGTTAAGTGGCTACTGGAGCCCATAGACATCCACAACGTAAATGTTAAGTTAATAAATAATAATAAATGTTAAATGTTAAGTTAAATTGATAAACCATAATCACAATATTGAGCTGCTTCTAAGATCAACTGATGGAATTTCATAACTACTGCGCCATACGAGAAACTAAAATAATGTAAAATGTACACAAAGCATAGCTGTATGTCGGTAGATCCAATATGCTGTCGGCTGAGGTGAGGTATCTACGTTTTCTGGGCACGCAGGGCCAGGCTTGAGCTCTGTACCCGTCAGGTATCGACTGGTTACAATCATGAGCTTTCAAGGGTTCCAAACCGAAAGCTTCATCTAAATATTCAGCATATTTCTTCCGTTGCAGGTATTCTGAACTCTGAAAAGATCAGGCAGTCATGATAATGGTTGTAGTATTATTGGGAAGGTTGTTTTGTACTCTAGTAGTTTTGTGTCCAGACACAAAAGTCAGGTCCGAAATGATCAAATGGCGATAGATTCTTCTAGAGTAATTCATTTAGAAAAAGAGTAATACATAGTCTGAAGTTCATTCAATTGATGCAATATTAATTTTAGTCTACGACAAATATTACCCAATTTCCATTTGAATAAGTTAAAAATAATTTTGTCCAAAAATATACAAGATTCGAACGAAAATAATCATTTTATCATTGCATAAGAAATGAGCAAACAAATTTGTGTAAATAGTTTGATATAATTCAGTATCCTGACCCAAATGTCGCCAGTGTAAGCTGAGGGTATTTTCCAAAGAGCGCGACTTTTAATCTCGGCCAGTTGTTCCCTGGGTAGAACGAACCTATCCACTCGGGGTCGCCGCCTATTCAACTGGAACAAAATGTTTTTACGTGAATACGAGGGCGATACTGCGAAACATAACTAGTTTTCACTATAACATTAGTCGAAATACTGGGAATAGTTGAAAAACATAACGATTAGCGAGCTGCTCATTCCGCGGACCATCAGTGAAATTCTTCGAAGTTGCGCACCGAGCTTGGCGGTTTCTGGGAAACTGCGCAGTCATGTATGGATGCGTGGCGTACCAAGCCGCCTGAACGTTGTTTATTTATCAATTTCTAGAATTTGACGGGAACGAGACAAAAACGAAACGGTCAAGTTAAACTGTCGCCAATTTATGTTCGGGTTCTGTACGTTATTTTATTACATAGATACACAAACGATAGAAATGATAATGAGATGATTTTTTTTTAATTGATATTAAATTTAATAAAAGTTTATTTGATAAATAATTGATGATTTAATAAATGTTCTATATTAGTTTTTTTTTTTTCATTTTATGTTCGTTTCGTATTATCTTTTGCGTCAATAGACAGAGCTTAGAACTTAGATGATAATAGTTTTAAATAATTGTTTTTGAATTTAGGCATTACAAATGCGCGCCAATAATATTTTATGTTGCATTTACATCTCACATGTCAAAATATTGTTGACAAATTTCTTTTTTTTTATTAAAATTGCAATGAACAACTATTTTAAAGCCTTTCACTTAAAAAGAGAATTGTTACTGAAAACGTCACACGGAACTCTATTAAATTAAATTGATTTTAACACAATGTCTTATGGCAAATGCATTAATATGTACTAAGCATAATTGCGTACGCAAGTTAATAGTTATTTTTATGTATATAAGTTAGAAATGGGGTTAATTAATGGTGTTTTTTTTACTACATTTGCAGACTTTGAAAATTTAAAAACGTAATGTATTCGTTTACAGTTCGCAGTCAATTTTTATTGTCAGTCAATGATTGGCTGCCAAGAAGTGAGGTCGGGGCAAATTTGAGACGATCCGAGAGGGACCAGACTTAGAAACAAGGTATTTATGTAATGTAGTATTTCATATTTTGTATATTACAGATATGACTTAAGAGTACTTTTTGTCGCGAGCTAATTATAAATTACTACTTAATAATAAATTACTAACAAAATACGCTTTTATAGAAAATCAAACTAAAAAATAGATTTGGGTGCTTTTCAGGATATTATCAAAATAACCCTTGTACTCATATCTGTTCATAAAATATTTATAACTACTGATACCATGCAACCCATGCTTTTTTTTACAATAAAATAATTTTTTCTTACACTATTTTCAATTTTAATTTATTAAAATTTATTTTCTATTTTTAGTTGAATTTCGATTTTTTCAAATTTTTTTTAAATTTTTTTTTTTAATATTGAATTATCATCTGTCCTTAATAAGTATTCCAAATTTCGAGTTAATCCGACGTTTTGAAGTGGTTCAAAATTATGTTCAAAGACTCGGCTACAAACATACATACGTCTGAAGCTAATAAAAGCGTATTAACAATAAATCATATATTAAACCGTGAAACTGCAGTAAGCGTGTAAGTCAGTAGGTAGTTCATGTTATGTAGACGTGCTTCTAAAATTTCTTGGTACTATGACAAACCATATTTAGAAATCACCTCGATTATGTGTTTGAATTTTGACTCGGATTTCAATTGGAGATTTTTATGAATTAATTTTTGAACATTTTGAAAATATTCTAATATAGCTAACTAGAAGCAACATTTAAATGTATCATAATTATTCTATATTATTATACAACAAATCGAAAGTAAAATTTCTCAAAGCTCAACCAAAGCCTAACTTATAAGTATATTTAAACTATTTCTCAAATACGACTGGCAACTAGCTTTTCCAGGAGGCTAGCTTTTCGCTCGCGTTATTCAAGTCAACCTCTCCAGGTATGTACTGGGCAGACTTTAATAAATGACGCTGTCACAATAGAATCTTTTACGTCCTTCATGCAAAACCTGGGTATTGCATAAACGGGTGGCGGCATTTAGGCTGTTGATCTTGGGATCCGGTAACCAATTAATACCGGATGAGTTGTGAGCTCGTTCACTCATTTAGGTATTAAAACTTAATTGGATTGAGCAGTATTATTAATTTATATAAAGCGTTTTTCATATAGAGCTCTCGAAGTTGTCAAAGTTCGCGCGTTCCTATTGAAGTGCCCTATGAGATCGCGGCGATGACGTCACGATCTGTCATTATCCGGATTTTCGGTTTAGGGATACATTTGATATGACATATCCTTCTTCAAACGAGGTTTGAGGACAGCACTCAACAGTGGGCAGTGTTTTGGCTATATCCCTGCCATTGCTAATGTCCATGAGTGACTATGACAATTTACCATCAGCTGGACCGTATGCCCGTCTGCCTAGGAATGCAAATATTTATTATTTTTCTTTTTATTACGTATATCCCTTTACGAGTTGGTGTTAAGTGGTTCCCGGCGACAAAGTTACCTGAGGGCTGCCACTGACTTAAGGGTTATTTTACACTTCAAACCAGCAAAAATGGGTGGCATTTTGGATTCTTACTCTTAGGTGGGGCAGCCGCCGCACTGTAAAAGAGATCTTAGACTCATGTCTCGAGGTAGGTGGTAGGGCGTCTTGTGAGCCATCATTAATAGATACCAATACCCTACTTATTTCTGCCGCGAATTAGTCACTCATTCTGGTTTAGGGATAGGGTTTACTGGTGGTAGGACCTCTTGTGAGTCCGCACGGGTAGGTACCACCGCCCTGCCTATTTCTGCCGTGAAGTAGTAATGCGTTTCTGTTTGAAGGGTGGGACAGCCGTTGTAACTGTACTGAGACCTTAGAACTTATATAACTATACCGGGACCTTAGAACTAATATCTTAAGGTGGGTGGCGCATTTGCGTTGTAGATGTCTATGGGCTCCAGTAACCACTTAACACCAGGTGGGCTGTGAGCTCGTCCATTCATTTAAGAAAAAGAAAAAAAAATAGGAGCGCCGTTATACCATACAATCGAGGTTTAGACCTCATGTCTCAAAGTAGGTGGGGGCAATGACGTTGCGTTGTCTGTGAGCTCCAGGTTGGCCGTGGGCTCGTTCACTCGTCAAATAAGTCTTCCCATTATTAACAATAACATCTTCCGCATTCAGCACATTCCAGTGACATTAAAAAAAAAATTGCCTCAGCGGCTAATTGTTCTTTGTATAGTAAGCCACCCACTGCCATTTCAGCTTGATAATCGAATCTCCTAACATTGGATGAGACCTGAGTCCAATTCATGAATTTTACATAAAACATTTTTTATTTTATTTTTATTGCTTAGATGTGTGGATGAGCTCACAGCCCACCTGGTATTAAAGTGGTTACTGGAGCCCATAGACATCTACAACGTAAATGCGCCACACACCTTGAGATATAGTTCTAAGGTCTCAGTATTGTCACAACGGCTGCCCCACCCCTCAAACCGAAACGCATTACTGCTTCACGGCAGAAATAGGCGGGGCGGTGGTAGGTACCTACCCGTGCGGACTCACAAGAGGTCCTACCACCAGTAAAAAATCTGTATTGTTATTTTTAGTTTGATAACAGCGAATAATGTACTCGGCATTCGAGAATAGAACAGCACAAACTAGACCAATTAAAGGCTTTAGAAATGATATTTATGGTATTACAATGAGGTACATATATGTATTCTTAGGTAACTTAAAATTAATTCATATCCACTTTTTTAATATAAACTTTTTTCGTCAAAATTTATCTTCTCTGGATGTTTTGTAGGTCTAAGATCTATCTAGTAATGTAACAATGACAATATATCTACTGTAAAGTTAGTATTAGATAGCCATGATCGTAAAACGTTGAAATTAAAAAGAGTTTTACGTCTTATTCTTCATTTTATTCTTCCATTCGCTTAGGTCATCGGAGAACTTAATACTGAAGTTTCCGGCTCACGGGACGTCATTTTATGACCATTCCTTTACGGTTGAAGCAGTCCGTTTATGGAATGCACTACCCTTAAGCATCAAACAATCGTCCTCGCCGGAAATTTTCAAGTTCAGATTGAAATCGCACTACCTTGGACAATAATATGGCTCCTATGATATAACTGTACAAGTTGCTACTTATTTTGTATTTACTTCACATATGGTGTTAAATAAAGTGTTATATTATTATATTATATTATTATTATTATTATTTTATTGCTTAGGTGGGTGAACGAGCTCACAGCCCACCTGGTGTTAAGTGGTTACTGAAGCCCATAGACATCTACAACGTAAATGCGCCACTCACCTTGAAACATAAGTTCTAAGGTCTCAGGTATAGTTAAAGCGGCTGCCCCACCCTTCAAACCGAAACGCATTACTGCTTCACGGCAGAAATAAGCAGGGTGGTGGTACCTACCCGCGCGGACTCTCAAGAGGTCCTACTACCAGTTCGCCTTTACAATAATAAACGAGATACTAAACCGTAAAAGTACGTTTAATAAAATAATATAAATATAATATATATATACTACAAAGGTAAAAGTAAGTTTAATTATGTCCACGGCTCGCGAAAACCGAAAAAAATAATATACTGACAAATGAATAAAATAAATGCCGGCTTAAATGGTAAACTGTTTTTATCATCATTTTCAAAGTGTGTTGAATGTATTTAAAGAAAGACACGTAAGAACTCCGGCGAAGTAAATGTGAATGGATTTTAATGGTAATTAATATTAATTAAGACGGAATCTTGGTTAGCGCACGCAAATATTCCATAAATTATCAAAATAACAAAAAATAAAATGGCAACTCACATTTTTCTTTCCAAACGCAGTTCTATTCATTTCGATAAACAATTTATACGGAATGTAAAGCTTAAACAATGAGCTTACTATCAAAAGTCGTTTAAACTTATAATAAATTTAATCTTTAATTATCCTGTAATTAAATTTCTGACACTTTATTTTTTTTTTAAACTACCCTACTTTTTACTTACTTATCTTAGCTAATTATGCAAACGAATCTGTATCCATAAGTTTTCTGATTTGAATTACACGTGTTCGACGATAACGGTGATAGATGCCTGAAAGCTTCGAGAGTAGATCGGGAGGATCCGACACGACACGTCATGTCACAACGCTTGCCTACGTTTGCCACTAGGGGCGCTGTTCCAACTGCATACAAATTTGAGTTAACTTTTACGCTATCGAGAACGTTAAAAAACTCGCACTAAACACACAGTACGGTCCTAAACGAATTCAATTTTTTTTCTACTTATTTTTTGGTAGCCTAAGGGGTTATTCCAGCTTCTCACGCACGGGAACAAATATTTGTACATCTTTATATTAACTACTAGCGGACCGCTCCGGCTCCGCTCGGGTCTTTAACAAAAATTTCAACCACGTTGTTTTATTTTTAAAAATAAAAGAACACTTATTGCGCCATAAATATAATAGTTAAACATATGCTGTCGCGACACTTTTTGTAAATAATAATGTGTTCTACAAAGTTTTCGCAGAGAACGCGATGTATAGAATATTTTAGGTAGTTTTTTTACACCTTAGGTTACATTATTCTAGTTTTAGTAAGGATCCCTAATTTTTTTCAAAAAATATTATAGCTTATGTCACTCGGGAATAGTGTAGCTTTCAAACAGTGAAAGAATTTTTCAAATCGGTTGGTTCAGTAGTTTCGGAGCCTATTCAATACAAACAAACAAACAAATCTTTCCTCTTTATAATATTAGTATAGATAAAACATTTCTAGCCATATGTTCTACTATTTAGTAGTATAATAACAAAGTTATTTAAAAATAAATAAATATTAATCACCGGTTCGGTTCACCAGGATCCGGAAAAAAATAAGACAAAAACATACCGACATTCCATTTATCTTTCATTTAATATCTAGGGTAAGTCCGGGGTAGTTGGCCATAGTTTTTTCTAAGCTCTGTCAAAAATCAAATACTTATGTTTTTTTAATTATATTTATTTTTCATTCATCTTTGAAGAATCAACTATCATATTTTAAACAAAAAAGTAACAATTTCTAAGAAGATCACCTTATTAATTCAAGTTTTTCTTAAATCACAATTGGCCATCTCTCCCAAGGTATCCAGGTGTGATGGCCATAGTATTAAAGGTAAAATGGCCATAGCTTAATTCTAGACTTATAATTACTTTTTGGTCTTATTTTCTACTTTTAAGTCTTGTTTTCTCCTCTTCGTCACAACTGGAGCACGTCGTTTTAAATTCAGTGTAGTGTTCGTGAACTCAATACTGACACACTGTACATTGAGGCCACTCTTCGATGAGAGGTGTTTCGTAGTAATTTTCACCACCACGCCCAAGACAATTATCCTTTTCGAGTCTCTTTCTTTTCTCATTCTTATCTGACAGTATTTTTAATAGAATATCGTCACTATTCTCATATACGAATGGCTTTTCTTTTTATACATTGAACAGTCCTTTTATTGTATTTTTTCCTTCTTTGTTTTGACACATATTATTACTTTCTTTTTTATACTTTTTTCTGCAGCATTTTTCTAGTTTAGATGTGTTCTTTCGAAGTCAAATGTGTTTCAATTTGCTTTGCTCATTTAAGCACTTAATCAGTTTTTCTGGACTAGGTGATATATCCTGTAGAATTCGAGATGGCAGTATAATCTGGATCCTTACTGAACGAAGCCTCTTTCGGAGTACTCGGGTGTGAAACATTAGACATCGTGGCAGTTTTAACGCGGGATTTTGTAAACACGATTATTAGGCATCTAAAACAAATAAGAAAATACATTAATACTTTGCAGAAAACATCATTTCTGTAACATGGCACCATGGCCATCATATACCGACTGTACTTGGTCATCTCTCCTTTTTTTCCGGGAGAGATGGCCACAACAAAAACTAAAACAAGCCATGACACGAAACAAACCATTTTGAGATTTTAAAGTAGCACTGTTTTTATACTTTGCATCAAATACAAATATCACCATAATTTAAAGAAACTGATACCACAATTATGTAAAACATAAAACATCAAATAAATATTTACAATAGTCGAAACAAAAAACAAAGGATTTACTTACTTTTTATGCTTTTTTCGTCAAATATTTTATCGCACTGTTGCCCTTACGCACGACGCGCAGAAAATTAAACGTTAATCAGTGGCATTTAATGAACGGTACCTTGAAATATTTCGATAGGCCATCTCTCCCATATGGCCATCTACCCCGGACTTACCCTACTCAAAAATCCTATAAATATATTAATGACATAGGTGGCTTTCACTTATCACGACCTACTGGCGTTAAAATGACTACTACCAGAGCCTATAGGCATCAACAAAGTAAATATTGCCACATCATGAGACATGAGTTCTAAGATCTCAGTTTTTACACTACCACGGCTGCACCACCCTTCAAACCGAAACGCATTACTGCTTCACCGCAGAAATAATGGGGGTGGTGGTACCTACCCGTGCGGACTCACAAAATATCTACCACCAGTAATTACGTAATTAATTTTTGCGTGCTTGCTTCACTGGAAGTCATTCGTGAACATTTGTTAAGTATGTATTTCATTAGAAAAATGTTACTTGTCAGCGAGATTCGAACACCGGTACAGTCGCATCGGTCGATACGAATGTACCGGACGTCTTATCCTTTAGGCCTCGACGACTTCAATACCTTGCCTTCGACCAGTAAGTGCTCCAATAACCTTTGCATTAGACGCCTTCACCTCTAACACTAGGAGCAGGCTTAGGGACCCCGGTGACCGCTCACGGCCCATCTGATATTAAGTGGTTACCGGAGCCCATAGACATCTACAACGTAAATGCCGCATTCCACCTTGAGACATGAGTTCTAAGGTCTCACTTTTAATTACGGCTGCCCCGCCGTTCAAACCAAAATGCATTACTGCTTCACGCAGAAATAGGCAGGGTGGTCCAGCAAAATTGTCCAGTAAAATTGTTACATTAATTCTTACATTCGTTAATAATCAACAGATGACTGTCAGTTCTCGACCCATCTCGTTCCGTCGGTAGCGTCTGTAAAATCGAAGAATATGATCGTGATTTTCATTCACAATAATTTCAAGGTACTTTGAATTTTGAAGACTAAATGATAACTTAGTTAATGTTTGCTAAGAAATTATTGTGTTATCATATTTGTATAGTTTGGTTTTTTCTAGTCTAAGCCTTGAGAATCGATTTGATTTAATGTCCCACGGTACGAAAATCAGATGGGCAGTAAAACTGAACCTCAACAATAACGGTTAGCGTTTTTCATTCCAATAGAATTTATCACACAGCACTAAAAATAAATAAATTTCTATTGTATTCAATATCTAAGCCCGTTATAGTGCGTTATGTATTAAAATGTCTACTTACTATTTCTATTTTACTACATATTGAGTATGTAGATCAAAATCGGACATAAATGACCGTGATTTATTGAATTGAAACATAGTTACTTGAATAATTAACATAGTGCTGTCACAGTAATACATGTACCTGACAACAGATGGCAGCACATGTATTGTTTATCTAACGTAATATATTAAATATTGTCGATAAATATAAATGAATTTTATTAAAAGTATAAACTTGCTTCCAGTGTTATAATTAAAAGATATTAATCCCCTTTGCTTATTTTATATTCAATGAAAATTGCGCTTATAGAGTAAACCAGTTGCGATGCGGAGATGCACACACATTTTTTATATTACCATTAACGCATTTCTAATGCGTTTAATATCATTATAATAAAATAAAACAATGCGATATTAAATGCATTAATAGTTTGCGCTAATTAAATTAATTAAAACACCTCGAGGTTATAATACTCTAGAAATATTTTATTTAGTTCATACCCACATTGCATACAGGTTGGTCTTATAAAATATATTATGTAATATAAAATACACTGTTAAATAGCGAACCGAACTAAGAATTAGACTTTTTGGCGGAAACGCGAGGATGGAAGTTATGAGATTTGTTTTATTTTGTCTATTTAGTGTTTCTTTAGGTTTAAAAGTGTAATAACGGTGGTTTATTTACTGTTTAGATGTCGTTGTAGATGTCTATGGGCTCCGGTAGCCCTTTAACATCAGGTGGGCCGTGAGCTCGTATGAAATAAATAAAAAACAGTGGAGACAACTTGTGAGAGCCTTACGTATCAGCGGGATAGTCTAGAACTACTACCATAATCGTCGATATGCAAATTTTCAAGTAAATTTTTTTATTCCTACCTTTGCTGATAGCCTTTACCTTGAGAGGCTATTTCAGTTTTACCCTAGCGGGTAGGTGAGCTCTCGGGGCTCAAATCAGAAGTGTTGCTAACACTGGCCCTAGCAAGAGCAGTGCTCCGCAAAATCTACCACCGGATCGGAAACGCGACCCACTGAGAAAATCTGGCGAGAAACTCATTGGGCTCAAGTTAATAGGACGACTTGGATTCTATGAAAAAAACGTTGAAAGATTCCGTTACAAGCTAATAAAAGCACCACTTTTACTGGTGGTAGGACCTCTTGTGAGTCCGCGCGGGTAGGTACCACCGCCCTGCCTATTTCTGCCGTAAAGCAGTAATGCGTTTCGGTTTGAAGGGTGGGGCAGCCGTTGTAACTATACTGAGACCTTACAACTTATATCTCAAGGTGGGTGGCGCATTTACGTTGTAGATGTGTATGGGCTCCAGAAACCACTTAACACCAGGTGGGCTGGGAGCTCGTCAACCCATCTAAGCAATAAAAAAAATTAAAAAAGTTAAAATAGAAAAAATACGTAAATCATTAATCAAAGTTATGCAAACGTGTAATTTAAACAGTAATTATAATCGAATTAAACAGTCCAAAAGAGTTAGTTCATTGAATACTTATTTTGCTCTGTTACAACATACAGATATTAATTGAAGCATTGTTACAGGAATTAGACACGCGATTCGTGTGCCGGTTTTGAAATGATCGACCGGATTTTGTCGAATAATTATAATATTTAATGTATGGAATACGTATACTTTTGATTTGCATGTTTCGCTAACAACAAGAAAAAAGTGTAGGTATACTTTTAAACAACTAATATTATTGTCATAAGGGTCATTTTCAAAAAAGTAACGATTTCATGAATTTAAACTTTCTCTAATTTTTTTTGGTATTTTGGCATGTTCAGAATAAAAATGGTTCATCAAAATCAAGTAAATCACTCATTTATTGATATTACTATATAATATTCATTTACATTTTTCATTTTACGCATTTGATAACGCCAATTTATTTAGGAACTTTTTTTAAAAGATTATAAATCATACTTCTTTTCTTTTTAATAATGTTCTAATATCCAGTTAGTTTTCCTTTATTATTGTATTATATACTGACTAAATAAAATTGCCGAATTTCAACAGGCATTACTGGAAAAATAGCATTAACATTAAATCAAATAATTCGCTTTTGACTGATTCGCGGCAAACAACCGGGTTGATGGTGCAAGCCGTATGGGATCACAATTTAAAAAAAAAAAATTACCTTCAGTAAAAAGACATGAATAGGAAAGTGTTCAGTAGAAGAGATTAAGAAGGTATTGTCTAGGAAAAGTATTATAGGTGGGATGTACCCGGCCGATTTCTGTCACGACATTTCGATTTGAAGGAAGCTACTATACAGCACAATTGAGACTTGGATCTTCGAGGAGATCCTCGAAAAAGTGACAAAATTCACATTGTCATGTCAATTAACTCTAACCAATTAATACTAGTTTAGCCATGACCTCGTTCACTCATAACTCATTACTGTAATTAAAAAACGAAATTTAAAAAAAAAAAAAAAACTTGGGTAAAAGCGAAAAAGCATTGTGACGGATGGTTATTTCGCGTGTCGTTTTTTGTTTGGTGGTTCACTTTTATATGAATTCCTCGTGCCGTCTCTCTTGTCTTATAAATATAATATAAACTCCGGTAGTAAGTTCGCTGTTTTCTTTATATAAATGCAACTTTATTGTTGGAAGGTGCTTACAAATGTATCATTAAAAGCATTTCTCTCTTACTGGTAGTAGGACCTCTTGTGAGTCCGCACGGGTAGGTACCACCACCCCGCCTTTTTCTGCCGTGGAGCAGTAATGCGATTCGGTTTGAAGGGTGGGGCAGCCGTTGTAACCATACTGAGACCTTAGAACTTATATCTCAAGGTGGGTGGCGCATTTACGTCGTAGATGTCTATGGGCTGCAGTAACCACTTAATACCAGGTGGGCTGTGAACTCGTCCACCCATCTAAGCAATAAAAAAAAAACAAAAAATTAATAAAAAAACTATGAGCCACGTTTTTTTTTTCCCAACTTTCCGGCAGAGTTTGGATACATTAACGAATTGAAGTTTTCGTCTTTTGAGCCTATGTATAATACGAATTAAGCCCTTTTTCTTTGAACGAAGCAGCGCTTAAAAATATGTTTTAAGCAAATTCTTAATTTAAAATTGATAATATTTGTTTATTTATATATGTTTTTATATGTATATATTTATGATATGTATATATATATTTATATCTATATATTTATGTATATGTATTTATTTAAGTACGAGTATTTGTATCTATAAATATTATGTATGTTATATATACACATATGTTTAAGTATTATCACCTTCACACTACACCTACCAAGCTTCATCTCTGCACTCCCCTAAGGTAGACTGTTAGAGAATGCCTATGGCATTAAGTCCGCCTTTATACTTTCTAGTATAAGAAGTTATAAATAATTAAATAAATAAAATTAATTTCCCCACCAAGAAATACTTATTACAATAATTATGGTTCCGTATAGCCTTTATCTTTTATTAGTTCAATATTGATGTTTGTATGGTTAATGCTAGCGGCAAACGTAGGGACGCTGTTTCAACTTCACACAAATTTGAGCTAACTTTTACGTGATTGAGAGCTTAATGAACTCGCACTAAGCACACTGGTTCAGCCAAGCAGGGGGGCGGCGCTAATGCGAAGTGCACATCGCAGGCGCCTCAACCCCGTCCGCTGCCTCCGCCCCCGTCTAACATGGACGAGGGGTGGAATGTGGTGGCCCGGCGGGGTGCCAAGAGGGCCGTACCGACAGCTCCACAAGTGGACGGAGCACCGGCCACCGCGGCGTCTCAGGCTGCTCCCCAACAGGGTCGAGCGCCTGTGGCCGCCAAGAAAAAGAAGTCAAAGAAGAAGTCGTCGCGCGCGCCGCGGTCGGCGGCAGTGGTCTTAACGCTGCTGCCGGCCGCCGAGGCCAAGGGCATGTCATACGGAGATGTAGTCTCCCGGGCGCGCGCGGCTATTGGTCTGGACGAGATCGGGGCGGGGGAGGGCCTCCGCTGTAGGCTGACGGCCAATGGGGCCAAGCTACTAGAGTGTCCCGGTGCCGATAGTTCCGGCATCGCGGAGCGTCTGGCGGCGAAGCTCCGTACGGTTCTGCCTGAGGAGGAGGTTCGAGTGCACAGGCCGGTCAAAATGGCTGAATTGAGAGTGACCGGCCTGGACGACTGCACCACTAAGGATGAGGTGGCGGCGGCTATTGCCGCCCGGGGCAACTGCGCCCTGGAGAATATAACTGTAGGCGAGCTGCGCCTCGGTTATACCGGGGCTGGCTCTGTTTGGGTGCGTTGCCCGGTAGAGGCGGCCACCTCCTTGGCTGCTCCTCCGCCCGGGAGACCGTCGGGGGAACCGGGCAGGTTGCGCGTGGGCTGGATAGCGGCCCGCGTGCGCCTTCTCGAACCACGCGCCTGGCGGTGCCTCAGATGCTTCAGCACTGGGCACTGCCTCGCTAAATGCGTGAGTGCGGTTGACCGCAGCGGATTGTGCTTTCGCTGTGGTCAGCCGGGACACAAGGCGGCCGTGTGCTCGGCTGCGCCGCATTGCTTATTATGTGCGGCGGCCGGGCGCAAGGCTGACCACCGGGCCGGGGGCAAGGCCTGCCCTCCGGCTAGCAAGAACACGGAAAGAAATCGGCGCCGCCAAGCTAAGCGGCGTCAAAAGAAGCGGTTGGCCGGGGGAGCACCGGCCGGCACTTTGTCCCCCGCTGAGGCGTTCGCGCCCGATAGCGGGGGCAATGGAGTAGGGGAGGAGGCGATGGATGTGGGCCAGCCTTAATGGATCACACCTATCGCTTCCTCCAAGGAAACTTGAACCACTCCGCTGGGGCTCAGGATATGTTGCTCCAGACCATGGCGGAGTGGTCAATTGACGTGGCTGTGGTCGCCGAGCCATACTTCGTTCCCCCAGCGGATGACTGTTGGTTTGGGGACGTTGATGGCTTGGCGGCCATACATATCAGAAGAACCGCGATGGTTCCCCCCCTGGCGATGGTGACCAGGGGCCCCGGGATCGTCGCGGTACAATTAGAGAATATCGTCGTGATCGGGGTGTACTTTTCTCCGAATCGGCCTACCGTCGAGTTCGAGCGGTTCCTGGATGGGCTAGAGGTGATCGCTCGTCAACTCGCTCCCCGTTCAGTGATACTGGCGGGGGACTTCAATGCGAAGTCTGTCGCTTGGGGTTCCCCATTCACGGACGCTCGTGGTAGGCTGCTGGAGGAGTGGGCGGTCGCGGTCGGTCTCTGTATCGTTAATAGGGGCTCGATCGCGACTTGCGTGCGGTGGACGGGCGAGTCTATCGTGGACTTGACGTTCGCGAGCTCGCCCGTCGCACGGCGCATCCTCGGCTGGAGAGTGGTGGTGGGGGCGGAATCGTTGTCCGATCACCGGTATATCCGGTACGATCTTTCTGCCCCCGCGCCGACGCCGGCTGCAGGTGCCCGCGGGGTTGACCCCTCGCAGAGTGCATCCCGGTCATTCCCTAGGTGGGCACTGAAGCTCCTGAACAGGGAGCTCCTGGTGGAGGCCTCTATGGTGGCGGCGTGGGCGCCCAAGCGCCCACAACCTGTCGATGTGGAAACCGAGGCCGAATGGTTCCGGGGCGCGATGCACCGCATATGTGATGCCTCGATGCCCCGGGTCGGCCCTCGGCATTCTGGACGGCGACAGTCGCCCTGGTGGTCGCCCGAAATTGCAAGACTGCGTGCGGTCTCCATTCGGGCGAGCCGCCAGTGCACTAGACACCGCCGTCGCCGCCGCCTGCGGCGCGACGAGCCTGTCGCGTTCGCGGAGGAGGAAGCTCGGCTGCACCGCGAATATCGCGCTGCGAAGGACGCCCTGCGGCTGGCCATCAGGCGGGCCAAGGAACAGAGCATGGAGAGACTCTTGGAGGCGCTCGAAGCGGATCCGTGGGGGAGCCCATACAAATTGGTACGCGGCAAGTTACGCCCGTGGGCCCCCTCTATGACTGAGCGCCTCCAGCCTCAGCAGCTGCGGGACATCGTCTCGGCGTTGTTCCCGCAGGAGCGGGAGGGTTTTGTCCCTCCCGCTATGGGCGGGCCGTCTGACACCGTCGACGGCCAAGCTCCTGCTGAGGTGCCCCGTATTACCGAGGCAGAGCTCCGGGTGGCCGTTGTCAAGATGACTGCGAAAGACACGGCCCCCGGCCCGGACGGAGTCCACGGCCGGGTATTGGCCTTGGCCCTCGGTGCCCTGGGGGACCGGCTCCTTGAGCTATATAATGGCTGCTTGGAGTCGGGACGGTTTCCGTCGCTCTGGCGGACGGGTAGACTTGTGTTGTTGAGGAAGGAGGGGCGCCCGGTGGATACAGCCGCTGGGTATCGTCCTATCGTACTGCTGGACGAGGCGGGAAAATTGCTGGAACGTATTCTGGCTGCCCGCATCGTTCGGCACCTGGTCGGGGTGGGGCCTGACCTGTCGGCGGAGCAGTACGGCTTCCGGGAGGGCCGTTCGACCGTGGATGCAATTCTGCGCGTGCGGTCCCTCTCGGACGAGGCCGTTTCTCGGGATGGGGTGGCGCTGGCGGTGTCTCTTGACATCGCCAACGCATTTAACACTCTGCCCTGGACCGTGATAGGGGGGGCACTGGAGAGGCATGGAGTGCCCCTCTACCTCCGCCGGCTGGTTGGGTCCTATTTGTGGGCCAGGTCGGTCGTATGTACCGGGTACGGTGGGACCCTTCATCGTTTTCCGGTCGTGCGTGGTGTTCCGCAGGGGTCGGTTCTCGGCCCCCTCTTGTGGAATATCGGGTACGACTGGGTGCTGAGGGGCGCCCTCCTCCCGGGCCTCCGCGTTATTTGTTACGCGGACGACACGTTGGTCGTGGCCCGGGGGATGATTATAGGGAGTCTGCCCGTCTCGCCACAGCGGGAGTGGCCCTCGTCGTCGGAAGGATAAGGAGGCTGGGTCTCGACGTGGCGCTCAATAAATCCGAGGCTCTGTGGTTTCACGGGCCGCGGGGGGCGCCACCCGTTGACACCCACATCGTGGTTGGAGGCGTCCGGATAGGGGTCGGGGTGCAGTTGAAGTACCTCGGCCTCGTGTTGGACAGCCGGTGGGCTTTTCGTGCTCACTTTGCGGAGCTGGTCCCCCGATTGATGGGGACGGCCGGTTCTTTGAGCCGGCTGCTCCCGAATATTGGGGGACCGGATCAGGTTGTGCGCCGCCTCTACGCGGGGGTGGTGCGATCGATGGCCCTGTACGGTGCACCTGTGTGGGCTGAGCCGCGCAACCGGGCCACTATGGCTCGGTTCCTGCGCCGGCCGCAGCGCACCGTTGCCATCAGGGTCATTCGCGGATATCGCACCGTCTCCTTCGAGGCGGCGTGTGTTTTGGCGGGGACGCCGCCATGGGAGCTGGAGGCGGAGTCGCTCGCTGCCGACTATCGGTGGCGCAGCGAGCTTCGTGCTCGGGGCGTGGCGCGTCTCCCCGAAAGTGAGCTGCGGGCGCGGAAGGCCCATTCTCGGCGGTCCGTGCTCGAGTCGTGGTCGAGGCGATTGGCCAACCCCACGTGGGGGCTACGGACCGTCGAGGCGGTTTACCCGGTCTTTGATGACTGGGTGAATCGTGGCGAAGGACGTCTCACCTTTCGTCTGGTGCAGGTGCTGACCGGGCACGGATGCTTCGGGAAGTACCTGCGCCGGATAGGGGCTGAGCCGACGACGAGGTGTCACCATTGTGGACACGACCTGGACACGGCGGAGCATACGCTCGCTGTCTGCCCCGCTTGGGAGGTGCAGCGCCGTGTCCTGGTCGCAAAGATAGGACCTGACTTGTCGCTGCCTGGCGTCGTGGCGTCGATGCTTGGCAGCGATGAGTCATGGAAGGCTATGCTCGACTTCTGCGAGTGCACCATCTCGCAGAAGGAGGCGGCGGGGCGAGTGAGGGAAAGCTCTCCTCACTACGCAGAAACCCGCCGCCGCCGAGCAGGGGGTCGGGACCGGGGTCGTATCCGTGACCTGGCCCCCTAAGAGCTAAGGGTCCCACCCGTTTTGTGCGGGGAGGGACCCAGACGTGGGGTGGCGTGCTCTGCACGCTCACCCGCAATAGGAAGCCGGGTGATGGTAGACCGCGTTCCCCCGACCGCTCTGGGGGAAGGTGTAACGCGGCGCCATCAAAGCGGGCTCTCGGCCCGCTGAACGAGGGAACCGGTGGTCGTGTCGCTGGCGGCCACCGGTCCGGCGTCCGTGGGACGGTGGGATGGATGTAATGTGCTCTGCGTCAACCCTGTCCCGCCGTTTCAATAGCCCCGACTGGGCTCCGGCCCGGTCCGAGGTAGGGCGCCGGTTGTGAGCGGCAGGAGTTTTTAGTGAGGTTCAACTCCCACATACCCCACCTGCCGCGCGGGTGGGGATCCGGCGATTTTCTCCTGTGGAAAAAAAAAAAAAAAAAAAAAAAAAAAAAAAAAAAAAAAAAAAAAAAAAAGCAGACTGGTTCTGATTAAAATACACAATTTACAGTGCTAATTTTAGTTATACCGTTGTCGCCCTAAACGTATCGAAGACATACACTCAGAAATTATGTAAGCTACTTTCTACAGCGCGTGAGTCACACACCCGGCTAGCTCGCGTATTCTCTGTCCACCCCACTTCCGACGTCCCACCACGTATCACGTCTGGTTACCACCTACCACTGCTCGTTACCACCTCCGCGCCACCTCTAGGCGTGTACCGTCGACATTACAATGCGTGTCATTAGAATATTATTTTAACAAGCTATGCGGTGTTGGTTCACTTGTGGTTTTTTTTTCTTTTATAAAATTAAGTAATTTATAAATCGGTCATTTTAAACTATTGCCTTAGTTGAGCTTGTGTTTATGCATGCTATTTTGTGCAGATCCGTTCGTTAATTTAAATTGCTTTCGTTCTGTATGTACTAATGATTGACGAAAGTATAATATTGTCAGACACATTATCGATTTTTAACACGATTTATTAGCTTGTTTTCTTTGTATGTAACGGAGCCTTTGAATGTCATTTTCAGAGAATTCAAGACGACTGATTGATTGGACAGTTGGCATTTTTTTTATTGCTTAGATAGGTGTACGAACTCACAGGCCACTTTTAGTTAAGTGGTTACTGGAGCCCATAGATATCTACAACGTAAATGCTGACGCCAATCTTGAGATATAAGTTGTAAGGTCTCAGTATAGTTACAACGGCTGCCCCATCCTTCAAACCGAAACGCATTACTGCTTCAAGGCAGAAATATGCAGGGTGGTGGTACCTACCCGTGCGAACTCACAAGAGGTCCTACCACCAGTAAAAAGCGCGTTAATTAAAGCTAAATTTTGTTTAGAGACACAGGAATTCGAATCACTTGATACAACATGAAATTGAGCTCCCAGTTGTATAATAGTTTTGAGAGTATTAAACAGTAAGAACCGGCTTGGGTCTGCCTCTGGCATTGCTGAAGTGCATGGGCGACGGTAACCACTCACCATCCCTGAGTACCCTGCCTATTTCTGCTGTGAAACAGTAATGCGTTTCGGTTTGAAGGGTGGGGCAGCCGTTGTAACTATACTTGGACCTTAGAACTTATATCTCTAGGTGGGTGGCTCATTTACTTTGTAGGTGTCTATGGGCTTCAGTAACCACTTAACACCAGATGGACTGTGAGGTCGTTCACCCAACAAAGCAATCTATATATATATAAAAATGAATTGCTGTTCGTTAGTCTCGCTAAAACTCGAGAACGGCTGGACCGATTTGGCTAATTTTGGTCTTGAATTATTTGTGGAAGTCCAGGGAAGGTTTAAAAGGTAGATAAATATGAAAATTCTCGGAATGAAATAAAGCTTAGGTCTTTTATTTATCGATTGAGGCACTACGAAGTCTGCCGGGTCAGCTAGTAAATAATTAAAAACGCGCAAACAGAATTCAACGTGAGCATCTAGTGAACGTAGCAACGAAGGCGTTACCTCATATCCGCGGTTGGGTGTGCGTGCGGGTGACGTGTGATGAGTCGCCCACACGTATGGACAGCGTGCAAGCTGAATGTGCATATGTGTATACATACGTGTATATGTGCGCGTGATTATGTGCATCCGTAAACGCGAGAATATTGTTACCGATCGTCGCTTTCGATGTGTCGAATGCACACGATTGTGTTTTCTGATCTTCGATATTTAGTTTTGTGAAGGCGATTGCATGCAACAGAGATGCGACAGATGTTTGTAGTAACGTGAAAGGATAAAATACGGAATGAATATGTTAGAGGAAGTCTGAAAGTGGCACCTGTGACAGAGAAGCTGAGAAGTGCGCGTTGTGATGGTATGGACATGTGATGAGACGAAATGAAAATGAAGAAGGTTGGTAAGAGAGTGCTAACTATGAATGTGGAAGGATACAGAGGAAGAGGTAGACCTAAGAAGAAATTGATGGATTGCGTGAAAGACGATATGGGTAAGAGGGGAGTGAGCGAAGAAATGGTATATGATAGAAGAGTATGGAAAGAGAAAACATATTGCGCCGACCCCAGGTGACTGGGAGAAGGGCAGGATAATTATGGTTTAATTTTGGGTTTTGTAGGGATCATGGAAACGTCTGTGAGTTTTTGACGTCGGTTCAGTGACCGTGAACCTTGTGGAAGGTTCGTTATTCCCGTAGAAATGAAATTATTATGTTGATTGAATACGTAGAAGTGAATGATCCATTTTTTGGTGTAAGAAATGGTAAACTTATACAAACTCAGACGATATAGTTACCTAAATAAAGAAAAAAATCGAAAAAGAAAAAAATTAAAAAATCGCAATCATTAACTCTGTATGTGTTCTCGTATGTAATGAATGAATGATATGTTTGAACGTCAGTTTCACCCACTTCAAGACCGGTGATAAATTTCAAAATTTGCACACGTATCAATGGACTACTATGGCAATACTATAATGTTATAGCTTTTCTCTAATATCCTGACTGATAACATCAGGGTAAAATAAGACGAAGACAGAAAAAGAGAGAGGAAGAAAAAATATTATAATGCACATCAAAAAATAATTAAAATTGAAATACAGTCATCAAGTAGATATAAATGTACAACAGGCGGTCTTATCGCTAAAAGCGATCTCTTCTAAGCAACGGTTTATATATAAAGAAATTTTGAAAAAGATACAACAGGAATGCCGCGGTATACAATTATTATAGATATTCAGAGTGATACATCAAAATAGCCCAAACTTTAAGCACAATATTAAATAATATTGAATATAATATACAAAAACACAGCCATGTACATTGTAATACAATATAAATAAAAATGCCCTTTTATTTTCATTTATTTATTATTATGCAACGGGTTTTAAATATATTGGTACTATTTTGAACACAACGAAAATAAAAAAGCGACTCACTCGTATTGCGTGACGCTAAAACGTGTGAACGACTTGAAAACAAACATACAGACAACATTTACAAAAGGTGAGGCTATTTTTTCACAATAGAATTTCAAATAAACAGATAAAAGACAGAAATGGTGGTTGAAATATAGAAATAAAGAAAAGAAAAGAAATTCATTTATAAGATTGAATTTCGCGTTAAAAGAATAATATGACGTTGACATTTACAACGTGCATGCACAAAGTGCAGCTTTGAAATAAAGTCGTTTGCTCGTAGTGACGAGGAACATTAAACGCTTTATAAAGCTCGGTCTTTTGTAAGCTCAGTTAATTCTTTAGTGTAACCATGAATTCTTGTAGATTTAGTAGATTTCTTCAAAGTTATCAAAAACTCACGAGCATGTTGCTGTCGTGATGGGTGGACGAGTTTACGGCTTATCTGACGTTAAGCGGCTACTGGAGCCCATAGACATCAACAATGTAAATGTCGCTATTCACCGTGAGACATGAGTTCTAAGTCTCCGCCTTACAGTATAGCGGCTGCTGTAGGTGTTACTTAGTGTAAAAATAATTTTAAAAGAAAGTCGCCGGTAAACAAACAGATTTTTCAGCTAACATATCTGCGAGCTTAATACCAACTCAAAGTTTTTTTTCCTACCTATGCCGATGATAGCCTTGAGAGGCTATATCAGCGTTACCCTAGTTTGTAGGTGAGGACAACCGGAGGTGTTACTAACACTGGCCCTAGCAAGAGCACTGCTTGGTAGAATCTACCACCGGATCGGAAACGCGACCCACTGAGAAGATCCGACGAGAAACTCAGTGGGCTGTGTCTATGGGTTAATTTACTCGCCGAGCCCTTCGTCGCAAGCGACGGGTTCGGCGAGGACGGTGACCGGTGCTTGAGGTACCTAAAAGCACCGTTAATGGATCGGGAGGATCCGTAATGACGTGTTTTTGGGCGATAGTTTACCAACCACGCCAAGTCGCTATCTATTAGTAGGTAGGTTTTAAAGCGAAAAGTGACATTCACAGCCCTTATGGTCTCAGCCAGCGATATAGGGTTAGAAGTAAACTCGTTTGTCAACCTAAGTAAATTATAAGCACGCATCGATATAATAAAATGTAATAATAATATTTCTAATCTTTTCGGTAAATGTTGAAGAATTATTTTCATTACTTCGTTCATAGATGGCGTTACTAGTTTTATGCGTGCGTGTTGTATAACCTCCAACAACCTTACGTGGCGATAAAAATAAAATATATTTGTTTTTAATTTAAATATGTTTTTAAACGTTACGTAGGTATTGATATTTATTTATTATTAGTGAGTTATCTTTTGCGATTATCCGCGAATAGTATTAAAAATTCATTTGTTATGTGACTGGCGTGTTACCTAGCGCGAATTCTTTGTACTCTGGGACAAACCTCTAAAAAAACAACAAAACTGCACTTGATCTTTTAAGTACATTGCGTGAAATTTTTACACGGCAGCATTAGGTCTTCATTGTATTATCACAAAATTTACTTACTCACATTATATTTCACAATAAAAAAATTAGTTTAAATGAGAACAAAAGCCAAACAGACACATTCGATTTTAAGCAATCAACAAGCGAGGATCGATTTGGTTTTGTAAAATGGCGATTTGGGACACGGACGTGCCTTACCGAACTGCTTCAGAGAGCTGCACATATTCGTCGAATTTCAATGTCTTACAATCTCTCTGACTACCTAGTCAGGCTTGCGGTCTCTTATCGCATTGTTTACATCCTTCAAACAGCAAACAAATGGTTCCAGACACAATAACCCCGAACAAGGTTTTCTTTTTACTTACCAACACATAAAACACATAAATAACACTTTTAGCATTTGGTATTCGTTGTTCTATATGTCGTATATTTAACAAAAATGCTAACGAAGAATCAACCGGTGGTAAATCCAGGAGTGCAAACTTCCTTACCAATTATGAGGTCAAAATTTACCTATCAATGTCAGTGTTACTGAGAGAGCAGTCGAGAAGCCATTTAAATTCATTAAAAACAATAACATTAAAAATTGGTACGAAGGTTTTTCCAGCTTCGTGAGCGCAGGCTAAGCCAGAAGTGATACTGCTGTACTACGCTCACATGATCTTTTTTTTTTTTTTTGTTAGGAGGAGGAAATCGCCGGACTTCCGCCCTCCCCTGGGGATGAAGGGCGGGGCATGTCAGAGTCGAACTGACTAAAACCTCCTGTCGCTTAACAACCCGCGTCCGAACCTTGCATGAGACAGAACCCATGAAAAGGCAAAGGGGGGAAGTGAAGCGTTTAGTGCGGAGCACATCTCTCCCATCACCCTCTCCCTCGGGACGCCGGACCGGTGGTCGTTGGCGCCACGACCACCAGCCCTCTCGGTCGGCAGGCTATCCGGAGCCCGCCTAGATGGCGCCGGTTAGAATGGGTTATCCTACGGAATACCCCGCTGGGTCAAAACCAGCGTGGGTCGAGGATAGCCGGCCTTCCATCACCCGGATGCTCTTGCGTAAAACGCGTGCAGAACAGTTTGCACGTCGTCTTCTTAGGCCTCCCTCGCCGGTCCCCAGACCGACATGTGAGGGGGACCCGAAACACTTAGAGGGCCAGGGCTTGGGCGAGATCCGCCTTCCTGGCCCCCGCTCGACGGCGGCGGGATTGTGCGTCTCTCACGCGCCCCGCCGCCTCCTTCTGCGAGATGGTGCACTCGCAGAAGTCGAGCATCGCCTTCCACGACTCGTCGTCGCCGAGTATCGATGCCACAACACTCGGCAACGACAAGTCGTTTCCTATTTTTGCGACGAGTACACGGCGCCACCCTTCCCATGGCTCACATGGTCTTAGGAGAAATTGAAAACAAAAAACTCAACAAAAAGCGAAGTCCTAAATCAAAGACTCCAACGACTATAACTATACTCTATTCCAATTACGAAGTCCCTTTTGATACTCCTTAGAACGTAACTCTTCACGTTTCACATAATTAGAAATAATAATAATTTTTTGATAATGGTCGTAAACATCATTAAAAAATACACAATCAATCTAAATCATTACACAATTAATTCACACACACAAAAACATAATAATAACATCTGTCTCATGGGACTTCGTAATTGGAATAGAGTATAATCAATTAAAACATAAACTGCTCAATTAATTTAATGATAAATCAACGTAATAAATCAGTGTGAATATCTAGACTTAAATTACAAAAGCATGTATCTTTGGATGATATTTCGCAGATAGATTGTCTATAATATGAATTAGCGAATATGATAGTTTTACATACCTACCTTATTACATCTATACTAATATATAAATCAACAGTGGTTTTTACGGATGTTACGTTATAACTACTGAACCATGCATCCGATTGACTTGAAGCTTGGTATCCATGTAGAAAATACATGTACTTAATGGATAGGCTAATGTTTATATGAGTGTTGGACTCCCTAATGATAATGACAATAAATAATAATGTTAATTTTAGATGCCCAGCGAAGCGGGTGAGTACGGCTAGTACATTACGTACCTACCAATCGTCAAATATATGAATAACAATTCTGAAGCGTGTCAAACCGCGAATCACGTCTAGTATTCGATATAATCTAAAGTCAGTGGCGTTGGTTTATCACTGTATCCGAGATGCGGTTACACTTGATTTACACGTCCCCGACACGCGATCCGGGATGACAGATCCAATAAAATTTCATTCTTCTTGTTCGTTTAACTTTGACAAACGTCAATTTAGAGTATTAATTTTCGAATAGAATACATCTATATATTAATACGTGAAGCAAAAACTTGGTACCCCTTTTTACGAAAATTGCGCGGACGGAGGAGTATGAAATTTTCCACACTTATAGAGAATATAGAGAAGCAGTGCACAATGCTAATCTTTTTTTAAAATAATGCATAAAAGATACATTAAATCAATAAAGAAAACATTACACACACTACCATGTATTTGACACACACACGCATACATACTATTTGTCTAATGTCAAACTTTTCTTATTGCTTATAGTCTGTGGTCAAATTGAGAATAGATTAAATATTGTTTATCTTTGTTAATATTTCTCTAAAGTGTAGTCTTAGCGAAATCTGTAAAGAAATAGAATTCGTTGAAGCAGAAGTCTTAGACAATAGAATCATATTAGTGTATATGTTAACGGAAATGTATGTAATCCGTCATTGTATACAATTCCTAGGAAATGTATGTAATTCCTAAAATCGCACGGAAATGTGTGAAATAAATTATATTATACTTACACATTACACATTTCCTAGGAAATCTATACATTTCCTAAATAGCAATCGGAAATGTAAAACATTTAAGATATTGGTGGGTACGCGGGGACAGCGGGACGAGTCTTGCACTACGGTCAGTTGCCAACTTGCAATCCACTGGAACCGGCCAGGGATTTAAGAAGTGCCTTTGCAAGAAAAACTGTGCTACATCAAGATGTCTGTGTTTTAAAAATAAAGTATTATGTACTTCCAAATGCCATTCGAGCTTACCCTGCAAAAATAAATAGCTATATGAACTGACAAAGTATTATAATATAAAGATTTACTTCTATACTTTGACATTTATAATTATTTAATTATCAGACTGATTACTTGCCAAATGAAAATTTTATTTTATAAAAATAAATACAATATTTTGTGATACGTTAAAAGTTAATAGATAGTTGATTTTAGAAGTTTTAATTAGTAAGATAATATGAATATATTATTATTATTTTACGGTATGACTGTTACCCGATTGTCTCAATAAGTGTTATAATATTTTTTATTTATTAACAACGTGTTTTATTACAGAAAGCATATTTATACATTTCCTAATACGATATTGGAATTATATACAATTCCGAGGAAATTTATACATTTCCTAGGATATCTATGCATTAAATAGTTTTTCGAACAATATTTTATACATTTCCTAAATAGTATCGGAATTGTACACATTTCCTAGGATTTGTATACAATTCCTTGATTTCATACATTTCCGGTAACATATATACAAACTTATAATGTCAATTAATTATAGTCGAATTTAGACTACCAGGAGACCACTAGTATATATTATTAGTTTATTTATATGTTTTCATCAGTGCTTTTGATAAAGGTGAATCATTGATTGAAGGCTTTCTTTTTAGGAATTAATAGTGGAGTTGATTTTGACATCCCATTATTCTTTTGAATTGATTTTGAGTTTTTATTCCTTATGCTATCAGGTAAGCCTATTTATCTGATTCTAAATGTTACACCGCTTATTTTGAAATGTTTCGTCGGATTTACATTTCGGTTACATTTCTTTTTCTCCTGTATCTATTCGCTGGTAGCTTATGAGGCAATTGTTTTGTCTTAAGTCATCCACGTTATCAATATTCACTTTATATTGTCCCAAAGGATCTCTAAAGATACTACATAGGCCCTAAATATCTGAGGTGTGCCTGATATTTATATCCCGGCTTTGCTTGAACCTAGGAACTTTCCTCGTTCGCTATTTGTGTTTTATTAAGTCGTAATGAAACCATTCTACTAATTTATCGGTCGCCGTGACATTAATACAGGACGTGTAATTTTAATCGCATTATTGAAATATCAATAAAGATTCAACGCATATATAATAAATTATTGTAACAGTAACTTATTGTTGTTGCGTACCGTAAAACGAGCATTAACAAGATTCCCTCAGGCTAATTGGATGATGCGAATAGAAAGAGCAATGCCTGGAGTCTCAGTGAACGATCAAGTCAGGGATGAGGTTATGCAACAGAGAACTAGTCATCGATATAGCCCAGAAAGTCGGCTAGCTGAAGTAGGGCGGAACATATAGAAACCAGAAGCCGCAGAACCTTTTTTTTTCCTACCTAAGCTGATAGCCTTGAGAGGCTATATCAGCGTAGCCATAACTAGTAGGTGAGCTCATGTGGCTCAAACCTGATGACGTTGCTAACACGAACCCTAGCAAGAGCCGTGCTTCGCAGAATCTACCACCGGATCGGAAACGCGACCCACTGAGAAGATCCGGCGAGAAACTCAGTGGGCTGTGTCTGAGGGTTAATTTACTCGTCGAGCCCTTCGTCGCAAGCGACGGGTTCGACGAGAACGATGACCGGCCGCAGAACCAATGGTCGCTGAAGCAGACGGGTTCTTGAGTGGGGACTGCGTATAGGCAAATATAGGGGATAGTGAAAGTCTGGCTTATTTTTTAACTGGACCTCTTTATTTTTGGTTTTCTTTAAAATAATTACAAAAATTTTTATGTAAGGTTATTTTTTACATCTTAAATGTTCTACACGCGATCAACAATGAAACGTCCGGAAACAGGAAGTGCAGATTATATTATTTTACTCAGAGCGTTCACTCATGAAATATGACAATGACATTTGCCACAACATTGACAGTGACGTCTCATGTGATGTTCGATTATCATTTCTTAACAGGGGACGAGTCCAAACCACACCAAAAGATATCTGGGCACAACCAAAACTACAGACTCTATAAAACTGGATTTTGGCGAAATCAAAAAGGACCGCCATTATAAAATAAATTGAATTGGACGTCCCCCGGCGAGGTAGTACAATGACTTGTGGAGGGTAGCCGTTTAGAAATGGATGAGGAGGTTCTGAGGCCGGTCTAACTGGTATAAATTGGGAGAGAGGAGAATCCAATCATGGGTTGATGATAACGAATGAAGATGGATCATTACACTATGGCTCGCATTTCACCTGTCGGTTACAGTAAATTTAAGAACAAACATTTGTTATTTTGAATTTTGTAAATTAAGAACATAAACAAGTAATTGAATATAACTATTTATTCATCTGCGAGTGTCCATATGTTATCTGGGGATATTTTAGTGTGGATGGGTGAACAAGCTCACGGCCCACTTAGTGTTAAAAATTTTAAGGAGCGCGTTAATGCTGCATTGCATTACCAGCCCTATAATCCTTGATCAGTGTATTTGATTCAAGCATTACATTTTGATACAACACCAATTATTGCACAATCAAATCATTCTGAAGACTTTTTTATACTAGGCGGACCGTCATCTCATCTAAAATTCAGTATTCGGTACAAAAGACATCAACGAAACCCTTTAATTTGGCTGTAGCTTTTGATTTTGAGCTTTTCTGATTTTCAATTAGAATATAGCGTTCTGAAGTTTTTTCTCTATACTTATTTGGATAAATAATATAGAAATTTGCTTACCTATTTCTATGTTATAACAAGATAAATGGGCACGTTTTTCTGCCCGGTTGAGGGGGGTGTTTTTTATTGTCTCTGTAAGTAGAAAGGAGGTTATGATTCACCTAATGATAATTTGCCTCCATCGCTCATGGACATCAGCCATAAGAAGAACACAACCAAGACGATGTCTACTGCAGAAGACTCTCCTCAAGCCTCGTTTGAAAAGGGCATGTCATAATCGGAAAACACCACAAGTTCATTCCAAAGCCGGATGGTATGTTTTTATTTATTTATTTTTTATTGCTTTTGTAGGCAGACGGGCATACGGCCCACCTGATGGTGAGTGGTTACCGTCGCCCATGGACTTCAGCAATGCCAGGGGCAGAGCCAAGCCGCTGCCTACCGCTTAATACTCTCCACAAGCCTCGTTTGAAGAAGGACATGTCATAGCGCTCGGGAAACACCGTGGAGGGGAGCTCATTCCATAGCCGGATGGTACGTGTCAAAAAAGATCTCTGGAAACGCACTGTGGATGATCGCAGTGGCTCCAGTATGGATAGGTAGTATGGATAGTAGTATGTGTGCCCCAGGTAGTATGTGACAAAAAATATTTTTAACAGTACAGTCGACGGAGGCAGCGGTTCCTAGAACGAATCAACTTCGGTGATGAGTGGTGTGGTGGTAAAAAGGGATGGGATCCTCTCGAAGCGAATATGAGTGGTGACTTACTCTCGCTTACACAGAAGATATAAGTTTTTTTAACCTTGTATAATCCTTTCTTTACAAGACTATATACAATTAACCACAAGAATTAAATTCGTGTGGCAGTAGCCATCACAGAAGATAAGATATTTGACAGATGCCTGAATCTCGCTTACGACATTTTCAAGATAAGCTCGCATAGATTGACTTCCACGGTGAACTTTGTGTAATAAAAATCAAACCCGCAAAAATATAATTTGCGTAATTACTATTCGTAGGACCTCTTGTGAGTTCGTGCGGGTAGGTACCTCCACCCTGCTTATTTCTGCCGTGAAGCAGTCATGCGTTTCGGCTTGAAGGGTGGAGCAGCCGTTGTAAGTATACTGGATACCTTAGAACTTATATCTCAAGGTGGGTGGCGCATTTACGTTGTAGATGTCTATGGGCTCCAGTAACCACTTAACACCAAGTGGACTGTGAGCTCGTCCAACCATCTAAGCAATAAAAAAAAATACAAGTTCCGAACAATCACATTCGGAGCGTCGCGCGTTGGTCTACCGGGAGTCATATAACCTACATTCGATTCCAATTCTTTATTTTAATTACATAAGGACCTGTATATCTCGAATATTTTTGACAAACCGTCGACCGCGTACCGAACCCGGATCCCGTGGTGCAGCCGTCGATAACCACCAGGCCGACGCAGTGATAATCAGAAGATCTTAATCGTGACGACCCGCCTACGATGCAAGACAAAAAAGTGTGCGAGTTCGATGAACTAACTATGCGAGAGCGCGCGCGTGCCGAGCCTTGTAACGACATATATTCACGCTGGCAGCTTTGCGGGGTCGACAGAGACGTGGCGCCCACTGAGTTTCTCGCCGGATCTTCTCAGTGGGTCGCGTTTCCGATCCGGTGGTAGATTCTGCGAAGCACGGCTCTTGCTAGGGTCAGTGTTAGCAACACTCCTGGTTTGAGCCCTGTTAGCTCACCTATACGTCAAGGAGAAGCTGAAATAACATCTCAAGGCTATGACCACGAAGATTTGGAAGTTTTTGTTTTTTTTATTGCTAACATGAGTGAAGGAGCTCACGATTCATAGACATCTACAACATCAATGCCGCCACCCAGCCCCTACCCCTTTGGGCTGACAAGACGATCTACCAACAGTGGGTCTTATACAAAAAAAGCTTTTTAGGTGGAAACGTAGAAAATAGGGTAGGCAGGTAGGTACTACCACCCTGCCTATTTCTGTCGTGAAGCAGTAATGCGTTTCGGTTTGAAGGGTGGGGCAGCCGTTGTAACCATACTGAGACCTTAGAACTTATATCTCAAGGTAGGTGGCGGCATTTACGTTGTAGATGTCTATGGGCTCCGGTAACCGCTTAGCACCAGGTGGGCTGTGAGTTCGTCCACAGACCTAATCAATAAAAAAATAAAAAAAATATTTTAGTTAGTGCGTTGATTAATAAATGAAAGAATGAAATTATGAGTACAAGAGATTAACTAATCACGCTTATAAATTTTAAAACAAGATATAAAAGTAGATTCTCACACCTTAATGCTATAAAAGCTGAAGTAAGTTTGTTTGTTGTGCTTTACCTACTTGACGAGTTCATATGATATTTTGCATTCATATTGTCAGAGGGATACATAAAAATATACTTTTTATTAAGAAAATAAGTGCCATTCCGAGGCCATCATCATTTTTCGACATAAGCTCGAACAAACCTACGTGTAAAAGCTAGTATAAATATAATGATAAAATATACATAAATGAAATAAAACACGATTGACTCGGTGGTGCAGTAGTTAGAGCCCCTGATTGTGGCGCTGAGGGTCGTGGGTTCGATTCCCACGTCGGGCAAAGATTGTGTGATGAACAGGTTTGTTTGCTCTTTGCCTGTGTATTTGTTATATATATATACGTATATATTTGGATATATATATAAGTATGTTTGTTTGTCTCTGGTACTCATAACACAGGGAATTCTAAATTAGAACCGGATGACCGAGCGTGATTTTCTTCCTAGTTATTATTAACTGAATTGAATATTATTTTATGTATTTTATGAGTATAAGTATTATTCAGAATGCTAAATGATTTGGAATCGTTTGCCGGTTACACGCAATGGTTCTGGAATATATACATACATGTATTTTGACCGGGTTTGTGCGGTGTTCGTATTAAAAAATGTTTTGTAGCTGCGTATTGTTATATAGAGTTACTGGTGGTAGGACCTCTTGTGAGTCCGCGCGGATAGGTACCACCGCCTAGCCTATTTCTGCCGTGAAGCAGTAATGCGTTTCGGTTTGAAGGGTAGGGCAGCCATTGTAACTATATTGAGATCTTAGAACTTATATCTCAAGGTGGGTGGCGCATTTACGTTGTAGATGTCCATGGGCTCCGGTAACCACTTAACACCAGGTGGGCTGTGAGCTCGTCCACCCATCTAAGCAATAAAAAAAAAATACTCTACATAAAATTCGAGCTTACAGGACCACCGATTCTTGATTATTTATTTCAATTTTAATATATTTACTCCTGCGTTTTGTGACCGAAATTTGAAGAGACTATTACAGCTTTTACAAGTTCAACTTAGTGAAGCATTTCGCAGCTTAAAACACAGAACTGAGATTGAAAATGGTTTCGACAAAATAGTACCTTTTTTCTTTTGAATTTCGGGAGTAGTAGAAATAAATAAAATTAGTCTTACGTCTTAATTTCGTGTCTACTATTGTCATAGCTTTGTTTCCAGGTCCAATTACAGTATTCGAATACTTTAGGTTTTTCGTGGTGACGGATATCCGTGTAAAAGTATTTTTAATTGAAGCATCCAAAGAGGTTTATGGTAGCGTATGTATGCATTTTCACAAAATTACAGCAAAAGAAAATGCCTTTAAAAAAAGTGAAAGAAATCACTAACAAATTACTAACCGTAACCGTTGTAACTATACTGAGACTTTAGAACTCATATCTCAAGGTGGGTGGCGGCATTAACGTTATAGATGTCTATGGGGTCCGGTAATAACTTAACACCTCGTGGGCTGTGAGCTCGTCCACCTGTCTATGCAATCTATACTTACTAATATTATATAGCTGAAGAGTTTGTTTGTTTGAATGCGCTAATCTCAGGAACCACTGGTCCGATTTGAAAAATTCTTTCTGTGTTCGATAGCCCATTTATCGAGGAAGGCTATATAGGCTATATAACATCAGCTAAGCTCAATACAAGCGGAGCACCAATAAAGAATGTTTTAAAATCGGGGCTATTTTTACCTTTTGAGAGCTTCCGCTGCATGCGCTGCGGAAACGATTAAAGTTTCGCTAAAATAATGTATGACAGAATTGTTCTCCTTTAAAAGACCTAAATAAAGTTTGCGGCAGCATATGTCTATATATTAAGGTTAGCTCACTATAACGTTTTTTATGTTATCCAAATTTGTTCTAAAATAAAGCATTATTTGTGAACTATTCCACGCGGACGAAGTCGCGGGCAAAAGCTAGTAAATAAATAAAACTTCGGAATGGCAGGCACGCATTACACCGCCTGTCGCACAAAAAGCATCTCCCAATAACTTATTATTCGTAATCTGTGGTGTTTGATTAAAGATATATCTATTACATTCTATAGATGCCGAGATAACCCTACTTCCGCTACGGAGCACACCAGTCCACTTGTCCAGGTAACAAACAGCACACTTGCGCACGCGCACCAAAAGGATTAGAGGAAAAGATGCTTGAAATAGTTCTTGGGCTCCTCATTCGCTGCAGAGACGGCGAGCGGAACGCGCGCGCACCATCAAACAATCAAAAACATAAATGAAAATAATAATAAAAAAGATCAGTTAATTGACGAAATCACAAGTCCATTCACGCTCCGTCGGGCGACTTTTCGAGTGCAATGACCTTTTGTATCACATGTCAGCCATGTGTGCTTTTTTGCTGCGACCTTCCGAACAGCTGATCGAAATGACGTTCGATCTTTAAAAAAATGTTTAGTGTCAGTTCTGAAGTGGAACAAGAGAATCTAGTGATGTTTTTTTTTAAATTTATTAATCTGTGCAGTGTTTTTGTGCCTGTGTTCTGAACGCGCTCGTTTTTAGTAAGGAGGTAAGGTTTTTGAATGTTTTCTTTTTTAGTAGTGACATGTGTTCTGGAGTTTTCGATACATAACAACGATAGTTCGAAGAGAAAGCTTAGGAAACACCGTCGCTTCCGTTTTCCAGAAAGGTCATTTAACGCAAGTGTGAAAACTTTGCTAACAATAAAAAAAAATACGATTTGAAATATATATCTCAAATAATAACTGTGCGTTTAAGGAACGCAGAAAAATAAAGTTTTATTTGCATAAATACCTAGAAATAATTTATGATGAAACGAAACTCTTTCGATAGAAATCCATAAACAAATACCATAGACAGTTTGAACGACATATCTGAACTCGTTCGCGGAAGTGGAGCGAAACGTGACAGTTGATGAAACTTTAGAAGATCAGATTTTTCATGATTATTTTGATACCATTTACAGTTGAGCATTAGCTGAGCTGCCAATGTATTACAAAGATAATTTTGAGCAAACACGAATTTAACACAGAGTGATTTAGTTCCGTGAATACAAACTGTTGTTCGCATTATTTTCATGGTATTTTACATCCTTATTTTAGCGTTAGCGATTTATTAATTTAGTTTTACAGTTTCTTTAATTTTCTAAGTAATACATTTTAAAAGCAAAATACAAAGGTATATTTTGTTTCACATTCCATAGTATAGTAATACAGTAGGTAATGCAGTAATGATAAATACATAATTATCTCAAATCCAAACTCAATTTAATAACATGTTTTTTTTTAATCTTCTTCTTTCACATACATTTCTTTCGCATTTTAACAAGCATTATTTATTCCTTGAAAACAATCTTGACTAGATTTACATTAGTTTCCAGTCTCTTTAGTGTGTTAGATCGTTTCTAAATACTGGCCTTTGTTTTGATAAAACATGTTCAAGGGGCTTACTGTTGAGTCCTGACTTTGAAATGTCAATATTATTACAAAAATCCTGCGCCACCATTCAAACCAGAACGGCAGACTCATCACCGCACAAAAAGGCATTAAATGAATAATGATGAAAATAATGAAAAATATATTTTTTACGAGTCTCGTTTATTTAAATACGCGATATTGTTACTTCGCCCTGGAAATCAATGAATACAAGGTATTCGAGGTATAATCATCCGGGGATATTATATACACTTTAACTGGTGGTAGGACCTATTGTGAGTCCGCGCGGGTAGGTACCACCGCCCTGCCTATTTCTGCCGTGAAGCAGTAATGCGTTTCGGTTTGAAGGGCGGGGCAGCCGTTGTAACTATAAATATATAGAACTCTTATCTCGATGGAGTGTGCGCGGAATGATGATTTGAGACAACAATTCTTTGCAAAATATATAGATTTTCGACAAGTTGGAGGTGTCGATTGCGTATTAGCCTTTCCGGAATCCGAAATGGCTAAGTCAATTTATAAAATAGAGTTGGTGGGCCGTCAGAGACGATAACAGTTTCCTTAATATTTTTATAGAATTTTTTGTTACTATCTTTTGTTGCACAATTGAGTGACATATTCACTAGGTGAATAATCTCCTTAAATAAAGATATATAAAAAAGGTGGGTGGCGCATTTACGTTGTAGATGTCTATGGGCTCTAGTAACCACTTAACACCAGGTGGGCTGTGAGCTCGTCTACCCAGCTAAGCAATAAAAAAAAAAAAAAGGTAAAAATAAAAATACTGCAACATTTAAAAAAAAAAAAACGTGAAAGATCAAATAATTGCACGTCTTATTCTAAATAATATAGGTTGGGCATTATTGTGATATACGTAAAGAGTTTTTTATTCATTAGCTCTACGCTTAAAGGTTAAAAAATAAAAATTCCTGCATCATTAAAAAAAAAAAAGAACTTAAAAACTATACATATAAAACCTTTACTTCTGTAGAAAACGTGCGAAATTTACTTTTTCATGACGTTCCTAATTACGTCTACACAACAAGAATTTTTAATTCTCCTTTTTATTGTTACGAAGCACGGGATTTACTACAAGAAAATGTTGTAACGACGTGGGAATTATATATACGAAGGTCAGTTTTGATTTATTAATTGTTTGTCGATAATTATAGATTTTTTTTAACCTTATAGTCTCGGATACCATTGCCTTAGAAGTTATTATCTTGAAAAATTTGAAACGTCTTTTTTCATACTATCCAGTTGTCACATTAACAGATATATTGTTGATACCAACTTTAGAAAAAATGATGAAAACAAAAATAAATGCACTTTGGTCTTGAAGATTGTAAAATTATACTTTAGAAAACTCTCCTCTTAAATTTTAAGTTAGCCTAGACTTAGAGGTAGCTTGCTATTTATTACGAAATAAACGGTATATTATACAATGCAAAATAATATATGTATTTAAATAAAACTCTGTGTTGGCGCTTTTTTTATTGGTTAGGAGGAAGTCGCCGGACTTCCTCCCTCCACTGGGGATGGCGGGTGGGGCATGACGGAGTTGAACCGACTAAAACCTCCTGTCGCTCAACAACCAAAGTCCAAACCTCGCATGAGACAGAACTCATGAAAACGCAAAGGGGGAAAGTGACGCATTTAGTGCGGAGCACATCTCTCCCATCACCCTCCCCCTCGGGACGCCAGACCGACGGTCGTCGGCGCCACAACCACCAGCCCTCTCGGTCGACAGGCTATCCGCAGCTAACCTAGATGGCACCGGTTAGAATGGACTATCCCACGGAATACCCCGCTTCTGCTGGGCGTATAGTGTGCCCGTGCGGGTAGGTATAATATCATCATCCCGCCTAAATAGACGCGAAGCAGTCCTGTGTTCCAGTACGAAGGATGGGACCACTGTTGTAGAATGTATTCAGGATGATGGTTTTCATGTTGATATCTATGGGCTCTATTTAACTAAGCAGTAGAAAAAGGTTTAAAAGTTCGACCTCATGTCTCATGTGGGAGGCAGAATTCGGGTTGGGTTGTTCACGGGCTTCTATTTTTATATCATATTAATACTAGGTGTGTTAGTTTACACTTGCATTTCCTTGAAAAATGGGGTCAATAGTCTTTGAAATTGAATTCTAACCTCATTGGTCATACCAGGATTTCGTTACAAGAAAATATTACGCACACACCCGTCGATATAAATGTTTATACAGAAACAATAATCGTAATCTTCAATTGTAAATTAGATGCTACGTAATTGTCTAAGTAAGAGGTTTTTTCTGTTTGTTCAACTCGTCTATTCAGCCCCGGCCTACGTGTCCATAATGGCTGCGAGGAATATTCTAATTGTGTTTAAATAGTGTAGTAATGGGTACGCGAATGGCCCGCTTCAACGGAAGGAATGAGTGCGAGGGAAATAATTGCAATTCGAATGTTTGTTTGCGCTATGTTTTCTTTACACGATTTTATGTGAACAATTTTCCTTTTTGGTTTTACGTCTCATTACGTATAATTATTTCTTGTTGCTTTGCTATTTTAAAGATGATAGTTTTGTAGCACGCACTGCTATGTGTTTGATAATATGATGCTGTTGCAAGCGAAACAATCCATAGGCACAACTCACTGAGTTTCCCGCCGGATCTTTTCAGTGGAACGCGATTCTGATCCGGTCGTAGATTCTGCGAAGCATTGCTCTTGCTAGGGTTAGTGTTAGCAAATTCTTTCAAGTTCAAACCGTGAGCTTGCCTACCCGTCCGCGTGTAGGAATAGGCTTTTAGGCTACAAACGAATAAATAGGTAGGGGAAAACGACCTATATACGTTGTTGCAAGAAAGCACGTGTTTGCATTTACGGTACAAACTATTCATATTTATAATCCTTCTCTATATATGCTAACATACTTTGTGTGATAGAGCTTATGTCTGTGACATCAGTCTGCTGTGTTTCTCGCCAGATCTCATCAGCTGGTCGCGTTTCCGATGCAATAGTAGATGTATTTTCACTGCCCCTAAGCTGTTAGGTCTCCTTCGAAGGCGCTCGGGCAGCGTTTATCAAATACCGCGATGCGCGCTCTCGACAGTCAAGTCAAACAGACAAGTCGACACCTTCAGCTGTAACACTAAGAGTAGGGACCCCGGTAACCGTACTCGTTGAACTCGGCCAAGAGTTCGACATGCAACCTAACCTAAACATCAGCCCGCTGAGTTTCTCGCCGGATCTTCTCTGCGGGTCGCGATTCCGATCCGGTAGTAGATTCATTCACTAAGCAGCTACTCTTGAGTTGTTAGGTCTCTTTTGGAGGCGCTCGAGCAGCTGTTAGCAAATTCCACCCCTCCTGGCTGAGTTCTTGCTCGCCCACCTGCCCTGGTAAAACGGGAAAGGCCTCCGGCCCACCAAGTAATCTCTGAAACATAAAAAAACATATAAGTAAAAATACGAAGAAACAGCTGTTGCAAAATAATGAGATTTCGTAAATATTAATAAAAAATGTTATTAATATAATATTTATTCGACTCATATTATCCGAGTTACTTTATTTAGTTTCAGCTAATAATATATATTACATATATGATTTTACGACTCAGCTTATGGTTAGTAATGTTACGCCGGTAAAAGTAATGCCATCTATCGCTGAATAGTCGAACGAATTTCGAAGGATCTAGTAGCATCTAGAACGCTCGAGAAGTACAACGCCATCTATTGTCAGATAGCGGAAGCACAATACTAGAGATGTGTGGAATATTCTCGATAATTCTAGGGATGTCGTATCGACTATAAAAGCGTTGCAGAGATGGCACGCAGTCAGTTAGTAATCGGAACTACTCGTGAAGAAACAGCGCACGGATCACCTGAAGCGAAGCGGAAGAAGAGAATTGAGAATTTTAAAGTTTTCAGTGTTTTAAAGTGTTTGTTGGGTGTTTTAAGTGTTCTAAGTGTTGAGTTTTTAGTTTATAATTCGATGGAATTTTATTTATCCCGAACCCCAACGCGTAACAGTAATATGACCTATAGATATCAGAAAGCAACACATCTCGAAACGTGAGTAATCACAATTTTTTTAAACGAATCGCCCTGTCAGCCGGCTCCGATTCAGTATTACGCCTTCACTTTTTAAATATGCAATCGATTGTCATGAAATTTTCACAGACGACGCCAGAGTTACAATAGCACAGATTGAACTTTTGATCGAAAAAAATACTATAATAATAAATAATAAATATTTACTAACAATCACGCCACGTTAACTGGTCCCGTGGTATGTTCGTAAAGAATTTGTGTTACAGGTACCACATAACGGAAATAAATGTAATATTTTTATTATACACATACATATTATATTTAATATAGATCGATAACCTTGGAAAATACATTTTATATTTATCATACAAATATCCTCCCTTGGCGGGATTCGAACCCGCGACCCTTGCGTAGTGACCATGTCACTTACCACTACACCAGACGGCCGTTAAAATTATTTCCCGGGTATTTCTACAACAATACGTATGATCCATATATTAATTTTATAACAATAATAATAATAATATTTTTTTTATTTCTCTCTTAAAGGTATAGTACAAATACAAATAGCAATTAACCTTATAATTTATTTTGTAAGCCTTTGAAAGAGCTGAATACGTACGTATTAGGTATAATATATTTTACGTCATTGACAAATTCGACTTTAGTTCTAGCCTAATCTAGTATAAACATAGAACTCTGTGTCTACAAGAAGGGACCCTTTAAACTACGCGCTCTATATATTTTTCATCATCTTTGCCTTGTTGATACCGGTCATGGATATTAAATGTTTTAGCAAGAATACTGGAGTACCCGGGCTCTATCTCGGTTCTCATTGAATCGTCCATAATAATAAATAATGATAATAATAAAATCTATTGCCTTTCACATTAAAAAAGAATACAACAAAAGAAAAAAGCAAATGGAGGTGGCTCAGCTAATGCTGCTTAAGGATGATAGATAGATCGAACAGCACTGATTTTAAGTCACCCTTGTTTTCCTTTGGTTCATTGCGGAAATGAAGGCTGGGCTACATGTGTACAGACGTATAACATTACAAAAATGTTACACCTTACAACGCTTAATAATGTAAGTGTTTCAATGCAGCTTTGCATGGTAATTATGTGGTATTCCTATCATCCCGGTTAGGATCGATGCGCGAAGATATGCAAGCAAGAACCAGCGTCTAAGACTATTTAAAAGGAGCTTATCCACATCTGCTCTATTTGCGAGCTTCTATTATATAATAGAACTCGTTTTCATTCCGAACAAGTGTGACTTGGGTACGGGTTGCAGCCAGTATCGCTAAGCTTACAGGGTGGGAAGCAATCATTAGAAATATACAGAGTGTGAAGACACTATTCACGAAACGGGAATAAGTTAATATTCCAAATTGAATAGAGCTACCTTTCTCTATCAACCTTACGTCTCCATTATCAAAACAATCTATGCATCCTGTTTGAAGTACCAGCTCGACCACGTTCCGCTGAGATTGTCGTTTTTTTTCCCTACCTAAGCTGATAGCCTTGAGAGGCTATTTCAGCGTAACCTTAACTAGTAGGTGAGCTCACGGGGCTCAAACCGGAATGATGCTAACACTGATCCTAGCAGGGGCAGTGCTTCGCAGAATCTACCATCGGATCGGAAACGCGATCCACTGAGAAGATCCGGCGGGAAACTTAGTGGGCTGTGTCTGTGGGTTAATTCGCTCGTCGAGCCCTTCGTCGCAAGCGACGGGTTTGACGAGGACGGTGACCGGTGCTTGTGGTACCTAAATGCACCATTAATGGATCGGGAGGGTCCGTAATGACGTGCTTGTCGTTGTTGCATCAAGAATATTCATTTTTTTAAACCAATCACACTCCGCCTGTACATACGTATTGTGACAAGAACCTTCAGCGAAGGACCAATAACAGCCGTGCAAAGCTTAAATTCAATCAGATAAGAGATAAACGATTGAATATAACACGCAATAACAAACAAACTAACAAACAATCTTTAGTCATAATTAATTTAAAAAACAATTAACCCAAAATCATTTAATTTCAGTACGATATTATTTTGAGAGAATTGTTTTTTTCAAGTGCTCTTTTGAAATGTAATCGTAAACTATTTGACACGTCGGGAATTAAGTTGGCAATATGAGATTGTGTTTTTATGGATTGCAACATTCATAATTAATTATTTAGAAATTTATTGCGTTTTGAAATTTGAAGACTGTTGCTAGCCGTGACTGGACCGGACCGTAACTTTGAAAACAAAACACTGAACCAAGCAACGTCCAAATTTTTTTTCTTTGTGCTCCACTGAAATTCGGTAATATTCCTTGATAAAAGAGATATTTTTGAGCTTCAGGGAAAATATCAACGGTTCGAACTTCGGCTTAGGATTTTTTTATAATTTTTGTCGGTAATTACTCATTCGCATAGAGTCATTAACATAACTTACACTAGAATAAAACCGTGGTACACGATTATTGGTTAACACGCTTTTTTCCTGCCTATTACAAGTAAGCTTGAGGGCTTACGTACTACCGGACGTGGAATTTTGTTGTTTGGAACTTGCAAGCTTATCTTGATGATGTTGTTAGCGAGATTTAGACATCTGTCAAAAATATCTTTTGTTCTATGATGGCTACTGGCACTTGTTATTGATTATACGAATTTCTAATTATATATTGATAACGAGTGGCGTGTGGCTCAAAGTATACATTAGTAATTAAATATAGCGGAGACTTTCATCTGAACACTATTTTAAATAATAGAAATCAAAAATGAACTCGTAAAAGAATACTACAATATAACCGAAAGTGAACCAAGCTACGACTTTAAAACAGAATAATACATTTAAAAGAAATTAATAAATAATAAATAACTGGGAATAAATCACGTATGGTCGTCCGGCACCAAATTAGGATTCCCTGTGTATGTGTACCAGGCGGCAGAAATATATATATTCTTATATACCATTTACCTATATACATATTATTATATAATAAACATTACAACTTATCAATTTAAATATAATATAAAAAGATCTGATCGATATACTATGCAGTGCTATGTTTGTGAGATGAAATAATAATGTATGAAGATACTTTTTCGATTTTTTAAGTATAGCTTTTTATTTATTAAATCTACTATACAAGCTCACGAATACCTACGACGGGAATTTTGATTTTGATTTTTCTTATTTTACTCTTCGCAGAGTGATCGTGGTCATCAGTTTGTCTAGTTTTTTTTTTCCTATACATATATGCTGATAGCCTTGAGAGGCTGTTTCAGCTTCACCCTAACATGTAGGTGAGCTCACGGGGCTCAAACCGGAAGTGTTGCTAACGTTGGCCCTAGCAAGAGCAGTGCTTCGCAGAATCTAGCACTGGATCGGAAACGCGACCCACTGAGAAGATCCGGCGAGAAACTCAGTGGGCTGTGTCTATGGGTTAATTCACTCGTCAAGCTCTTCGTCGCAAGCGACGGGTTCGACGAGGACGGTGACCGGAAAAGCCTAGTGATGCGCTTCACAAGACGTCGTCATTCCTCGTAATGTACTTATATATACTAGATTTATTAAAGTTAGAAAATTGTTTCTCGATCAGTCAACGCCCGATCCCATAGATGGTTTTTTTTTTTTTTTTCGTTATAAAACTATAAGTGGATAAATCCGGTTCCTTATGCATATTATTAATACGTTACAAGCCGATATGTGACTGGAAAGTGGCACGAGTGTCCGTTCTACTGTTTTTTTTTATATTTTATAACCAATTAAGGATCATTTTCGCTGTCGATTGAGGTTTATTTTCGTAAACGATTTCGTGTGCCACTTAATTATTTTTATTGTCTCACAAAAAGATAACCAGAAATACATCCCATTAGCGTGAGCCGAATCTAAATCTATTTAGAAATCGGGTTATGAAATTTGCATATTGACGTTACCATTCAAAAACACGTTGTGCTCTATATTAACTCACGAGGATGGTATCTGTAATCTGAATTATTACTGATGTATTAATTTATGGTATTAATTTACTGGTGGTAAGACGTCTTGTGAGGAGTAGGGTTAACATCCGGTGGGCCGTGAGCTCGACCAACCACATAAGCAATAAAAAAATAAAAATAAAAATTTAGTCAATGATTGACTATTTACTAATTCATACATTTGCCGCGTATCATTCACGTGATCCGATGTAAATAGCGGAATAGTCATTATATACAATCCAAACCGTCATCAAGATGGTAGGTACTGTCATTGTTATATCTAAGGAAATTAGTAAGGACTTAACTAATATGTTAATTTAATTGTTGTTTTAATTGTTGTAAGGCAGAAATTTGGTTACACTCTTGGAATTAAACACATAAAAACAAATTTATTTGAAAATGACTTTTCACTTTTCTAATAAAATCTGATTAATGCTGTCTAATGAAGATCTGTCAAGAAACGCGTAAATGGCCTTATTTCTGTGACTAGACTGGAAACGAAATATTTTAATGTTACAAATGGCGCGATAAAAATGTTGGTAGTACACATTTCCTTTTAAGTTTCATGTATTCACGTTAAACTCAGCTAAGCAAGCTAGTGTGCTCAGTGGCAACTGCTGTGGCATGCCTTATTTGTAAGCTTCGAAAAAGAGTACGAAGAGGAGAGAACAGTAACATATATTTACTTCAAAATTATTCTTAAAAAGAAGTTTTTAATTAAAACTGAAATTGATATATAAATAATGCAAAAAAAAAATGCTGTATTCTAAATGTGATGTTCTAGTAAGCGATAAAGTAATCAAATTACTATTGAAATGTACGTCTCTAGTTTAATTTAATAAAATTTGCATTGCTCAATTTTTTTCTTTTCATAAGATAAGCGGTCATGTGTTTTCTTACATTTCTTTTAGGAATTTCTACGTTCAAATTCATTGTTTGTACTTAATATTATAATTAAAAAGAGGAAATATTTGTTTGTTTGTTTGTCTTGAATAGGCTCCGAAACTACTGAACCGAATTGAAAAATTCTTTCACTGTTTGGAAGCTAAGCTATTCCCAAGTGATATAGGCCATAATCTTTTTTGAAAAGAAAAAAAAAATAGGGATCCTTACTAAAACTCCAATAGTGTAACCCAAAGTGTAAAAAAATTACCTAAAATATTCTTTACATCGCGTGTCCTGCGAAAACTATTGATGATTGAATAAAATAATGTACTACGACTTTGTACAACACATTATTATTTAATTTTACAAAAAGTGTCGCGACAGCATATGTCTAACTATTATAGTTATGCCACAAGAAGTGTTCTTTTATTTAAAAAAATAAAAGAACGTTAAATATCGTTGAAATGTTTGTTAAAGAACCGAGCGGAGCCAGAGCGGGCTGCTAGTATTCTATAATTAAAATATTAAAGACGTCAACGTCTTACTGTCCTCCTTATACAAGTCTTTGACATCTATCAAGATTTGATGGCGGGCCGCAGAGTCTACTCCTGCATGACTAGCCATAGTTTTTATTTTTTTGCATTTTGGCTCAATTTTATTGTTCGAATCCCGCTTTGCTTCCGTGAAATTGACACATATAGATCAGAGAGAGAGTTGTGATTTGAAATATAAAATGCTTTATCGCATGTTCTTCAACTTTTTTTTATGTTTCATAAACGTTTTGATTGTTCTCTTTTCTTGAAAATGAAAAATTATAAGACGCATTTTCAATACTATCTCTACTTATATAAATAAAAATTAAATGCTGTTCGTTAGTTTCGCTAAAACTCGAGAACGGCTGGACCGATTTGGCTAATTTTGGTCTTGAATTATTCGTGGAAGTCCAGGGAAGGTTCAAAAGATGAGAAAATATAAAAAAGCTCGGAATTATATAAAAAACAAGCAATTTTGTTTTTCCTTTGATGTGTCCCCTTGATATGTCTTTTATTTATCGATTGAGGCACTACGAAGTCTGCCGGATCCGCTAGTAATGCTATAAAAATATAGCATAATCGTTCAGTGTGTATTTTATCAACAGCAATCACAGACAATTACGCGCTGATTAATAATGTTTCCAGTCGAATATTAATAGTTAGTGATTTTAAAGATAATCTGAGGAAACCACAACAAAGAACATACCTATTTAAACGGGTATAATTATGTATGTCAGTCTCTGGTACCTATAACACAGCGAATCCTAATTTGGGGCCGGATGACCGTGATTTGTTACAATTATTTATTTATTATTTAATGATATCTCGAGACCTAACTAGTTCAGTAAACATTAATGTGGGTCATTAGGCCATTGACAGACGCGGAGTCTAGATTTAGACGTTGCTTTTTTTTAATTGTTTTTAATAATTAAATGATGCATGTTCCTCTTGGTTTTTGTATGCAGTTGCCGTTTTACTTTTCCATTGTTGCAAATGTCCAATTTAAAAGAACAATATCATTTATTATTAAAAAAACTGATATTTTATTAAATGAGAAATTGAGCGAAATGATATATAGTTTTTTTTTTAAACTGTAATACTGCGGGACGAATTGGATCGACACGAGATGAGTTGAACTTAAATTAAGTCCAAGTAAAACAAGGGGCATTAAAATAAAATACCCAATTTTACAAGAACCTACCCTTACCTACTCCTGCCTACTCCTTATTTTCCTATATTTGTGCAACAACAGATAATAAGCCACCACTGTTTAAATCTGGAGTAACATTGAAGTAACAAAATAAAACAACTAGCTGTACCCGTCCGCTTCGCTGGGCATTTAAAATTAACATTATTATTTCTCACCCCCACAAAGATTCTCATCATTAACGCCCCCGCAACTGGTGTAGGGAGTCCAACACTCATATAAATATTAGCCTATCCATTAAGTACATGTATTTTTTATATGGATACCAAGTTTCAAGTCAATCGGATGCATGGTTCAGTAGTTATAACGGAACATCCGTAAAAACCACCGTAGATTTATATATTAGTATAGATAGATTTACCCAACTAACGTGAGCTGTCAAAAAGCCCGCCAAAAAAGCCTGAAACATCTTTTTGTTATTGCCAGTGCATAATTTGGATTTTTTATAACACTGCTTTGAGGTATGCATTGTCTCCGATCGATTCTACTATATATATTATTTTTTGCGACATTTCGAATTGGGTTTAACAGTTGACACAAGCTAATTAGTCACTCAACGAACGTAGAGAAGTGGCTTGTCGATACATACTTGCAAAAATTAATTGACTTAAGTCAAAGCACATCGCTAATTAGGTTAACGTTAATGTGGCATAGCTTACAGGTAGTTTTTATCAAAAATTCAGTCATTAATTCGTTTGAAGGCGGATTCTTCATACTAATATAAAATTCATTGTTAAGTCCTTTGTCTTTGGCAGCGACGCTTTCTGTGCGGTCGTAGCTACCTTTAAATAAAACCAATTAATTATGTGATGAAATGTTTCAACTCCCAAAAAAAAACTCATTCATAATGAGTTCTTATGTAAATATATGTGAGCCCTTATACATAAGTTCGTTATTTAAATATTTTACGCGTGCAGCATATACATATCTTGATAAATAGGTCACACACTTCACACTTCCAAGAAAGTATTTATTTTTTATTGCTTATGTTGGTAGACGAGCTTACAGCCCACCTGGTGTAAAGTGGTTACTGGAGCTCATAGATGTCTACGACGTAAATGCTCCATCCACCTTGAGTATATGTTCTAAGGTCTCAAGTATAGTTACAACGACTACTCCACCCTTTAAGCTTAAACGCATTATGGTTTCACGGCAGAAATAGGCAGGGTGGTGTTATCTACCCGTGCGGACTCACAAGAGGTCCTACCGTGAGTTCGTCTACCCATCCAAGCAATAAAAAAAAGGAAATCGATTCAGAAACAAAAGAAAAAATCGGTCGGTAAATGTATATAAAGTTGTGTTTAATAATAATTGCATAATTTTTTTTTAGATAAAGATTTCGCGTTTTGTGCTGTAATAGTAGAACCATTATTATCGGCTCTCCGCGTATGTCCCGACAGTTCCCTATTTCAATTGGCTATCGCCGCATCCTGTCCCACATCACTTAGCTCGCTCTGTCCTTCGAAACAAATTGGTGTGTCTAAAGATTTTGGTAATGTGAAACGATTCTTATCTTTTCTTTTTTTTTTATTGCTTAGCTAGGTAGACGAGCTCACAGCCCACCTGGTGTTAAGTGGTTACTTGAGCCCATAGACATCTACAACGTAAATGCGCCACCCACCTTGAGATATAAGTTCTAAGATCTCAGTATAGTTACAACGGCTGCCCCACTCTTCAAACCGAAACGCATTATTGCTTCACGACAGAAATAGGCAGGGTGGTGGTACCTACCCGCGCGGACTCACAAGAGGTCCTACCACCAGTATCTATTAGCATAAATAATTTTTGGCTACACAAGTAAAATCTTAGAATTTTCTGTCTATTACTGTACGTACCTTCTTTGAAGTTTTTTAAGAGCGAAAATTTGAAACTTGTTATTGAATATATGCTTATTGGTAAATGCGTCACTAAATAATAGGTTGCGAAAAAAACTTCTTCGCATTTTTTAAGAAAATTCACAACATTTTAATTATTTACATTTAACTAAAGTATGTAGTTACAATTTTGTTCGATAGCTTTTTGCCATCGTGTAGGTAGCGACATGGTCCCATTGCTATAGAAAATTTGGGGCTTCTGATCAAAATACCGCCACAATTGGTTTTGGCAGTCCTCTCTTGATGTTAACCTGACACTGCCAAAAAAATTCTGAAGAGACCGAAACAGGTGAAAATCTGAAGGTACGGCGGATGTATTAACACCTCAACAGCCAAACTCTCTTAATTTTTGCTGAATGGCTAAAGATGTGTGAGGCCTAGCGTTATCATAATGAAAAACCACACCCCTTCTGTTGATTAATTCCGGCCGCTTTCTCTCAACTTCTTGCTTTAATCTCATGAGTTGGTCGCAGTAGAGTTCAGAATCGATGGTCCTGCCTGGTGGTAATATTATCCTTAATTAAACGGTATATTTGTATTTTGGATTTAAACTGGTGGTAAGATGTATTGTGAATTCCGATAGCTTAAACTGGTGGTAAGATGTTCTGGACATTTCCATCGCAAAGCCATCCTTCAATCCATTTTGAAAGGTTGCCGGCGAGACCAAAAAATGTTGTGGTGTTTTTATTGTTCTAGAGGGGCAGAGTTCACGGCGCTCTTGGTTTTTTAATTGTTACGGGAGCCTATATAAATAAACACATATGAATACCGCCACTCACTTTGATACACGAAGTCTCAGTTTTATGGTACTCTGGTCAATTTGTCCTTCCAACCGGAACACTGGCTTGCTTTGTAGAATATGTCAGGATGTTGGGACATATCCATGCAGCTCCCATAACTAGTTATAGTGGAGGGAATACTTCTTTCCATTCTGAGAGTCAGAATAGTAATTTTGGTACGCATCCACTACTCCCCTAGTTTAGAAGTTTTTGTCTGTGAGCCACAGCTTTAAGTAACGTTAGAAGAAATCTCTTATTTCGTTTCGATGACTTTGACCGGCTAGTTTTTATCTTTGTTCAATAATAGCGCCACATATACTTGTTTCTTTAACAATTAAGCCTGAACGACCTGTTTTGCGACTTTTTGAATAATTTGTGTTGCAATTTTATCTGCCCGAGAGCAAAATGTATCGGCGTATTCACGACTCCGAAAAGCAGTTGGGGCTGACAGAGATCTCTTTGCATGTTTTTTTTTTGTGTATACCTAATAGTGTTTGTTGGCTTTGGAATATTTGATAATTCCCTAACTCAAAATTATTGTGTAGCTCTAAGCATAAGTACTTTTTAATTGCACCCGTTGGTAAACGAGTTCACGATTCAACTGATGTTAAGTTGTCCAGGTTTAGGGGGTGAAGTTTCAATTGTATGGTGTAACGACGGTATTATACTTGAAATCTGAATAGCTGGTTAGGCAGGCTGGTGGTGCCTACCCGTGAGAGCTTACAATACGTTGTAATACCAGTAGATACCTTGGTAATCGCCTAAACTGGTATCATACAATACTGTTTCCAATACTCCGGTGAATCCCATAGTTAACCCTAACCCCAATGTAGTCTTGACCGCCACCACACATGTCACTTTTTGACCGGTATTGACCTTCTAATTCTTAAGAAAAATTTAGTCCCACAAAAACAACAAAAGTAATAAAAACAACTATATAAATCATAAGTAATGTCGTGTAGCATAAATATGCTACTCTGGCTTTTAAGACAGGTTAATATCCTGCAAAGCTATCTTCATTAAATAAACAAAAAAAACAGAAATAAAAAACCACTTAGCTCCAGATAGGCCGGGAATCCATAAAGTAGATTAGCTAAACGAGAACAGAATTATGACATGTAAATAAATTATTGTAATTTTACCAAAAAAATATTTTGTTAATTTTTTTTTCTCACTTTTAACACATATTTATATTTAGCATACTCAAAAATAGAGATTAATTTACTAACGAACTCGTCCAATAATATTGGTTTACTTAAATAAAATAAAACTAGATGATGACTGAGCTTTCCTCGGTTTTTGTTTTTTTATAACGCCATCTTGTTGTGTCTTTAAAGCAGTTAGTTGCCCTCAATCAAGGAAAATAGTATTATTATTCGCCAATAGATTTCGGGAAGAGTCATAAAGTTGATTATCGATAAAGTTGATTATTGAAAACACGAATAAAACAACAGTTTCTGAAAATAAAACGTAACTAGATCGATTTATCGCCCCCAAAATCTTCTGTATACTAAATTTTATGAAAATCGTTGGAGCCGTTTCCGAGATTCAGTATATATATATATGTCGGCGGCGTCGCCAGGGATGGCTAAGCGGTAGTTTCCGTTATCACTCGTATTTGGTTGAACTCAGTTTATAAAAAGTCAATAAAACCTTTTGAATAATAATTATTGAAACTCAACACACACAACTTTCACAATGACAGGATAAACCGACAGTTTCGTTGCACATACCGACAGACCGACTGACTGACTGACTGACCGTCAGAGACTCACTGCTGAGACGGACGGAATCACTGTCTGACACGAATGCCACGACTCTGTCCACGTACCGCCATTTTATAACTGTGGCGTTACGGAGTCTACCCTTCATTTTGTGATATTTATCAAAACAACATTTCATCATTTAAAATAATAATCAAAACCACCGTCTTAATATTACTTAAAGTCGTCAACCACGACACGGCCATTCTGTCACTTTGACGTTTGTGTATCGTTGATATTCCGAACTATTGACCCGGATGCGACACATATATATATATATAATATAAGAATTGCTCATTTAAAGGTACTAGTGGTCGCCCGGTAGTCGAAATTCGACTATAATTAATTGGAATTGTAAGTTTGTACACTATTATAATTGTATTTTATACTTCCATGATCACAAATTTCGCCCAGGCTACACTATAAAAATATTAACAAAGACAAACAATATTTAATCTATTCTCAATTTGACAACAGACGTCAAGAACAAAAGTTTGACTATAAATAGTATGCAATGCGTGTGTGCGTCAAATACATGGTCTGTAGTGTGTGTAATGTTTTCTTTATTGATTTAATGTATCTTTTATGCATTATTTAAAAAAAATATTAGCATATCTTCTATAGAGAAGAAGTGCACAATGCTAATATTTAGCATCAATCAATCATAAGAATATAGATTCTCTATAAGTGTGGGAAATTTCATACTCCTCCGTGCCCGCAATTTTCGTAAAAAGGGATACAAAGTTTTTGCTCACGTATTAATATATAGATAAGATAAATGTATATCAGAGTCATTCGTTTGAATTTGAATTGCCTCTTTTAAACATATTCTTTGATTTTGAAACCACAGAAGCGTGTATTTTGTATTTTCTATTGATTGGATTTGAGTTAAGGAATTAGTAATCGGTATTCACAAATTGCTCCGTAAATATTATTGAATATTTTAATTGGCGAGATTAAGTGCGTGAGCGACACCACATTGTTTCCTGAGCGCTTTGTCATGTCCTTCTTCAAACGAGATTTAAGAAGATGAACTACAGAAGTGACACAACCTTAGAACAACCTATATCTATATATTAACTTTGTACCCCTTTTTAAGAAAATTACGCGGACGGATAGGTTTGAAATTTCTCACACTTATAGTGAATATAGAGAAGGAGTGCAGAATGTTAATATTTTTTTTATTATGCACAAAAAATACATTAAAACAATAAAAAAACCATTACACGCACTACCATTTGTTTGACACAAAATATACATACTTAATTTATTGCTAATTGTCAAACTTTTGTTATTGTTTAAAGTTTATGATCTAAATGACAATAGATCAATATTGTTTGTCTTTAATATTATTTGTCTATAGTGTAGTATTGGCGAAATCTGTGATTATAGAAGTTTAGAAGATTATAGAAGAAGAATAAATAGTCTTTGACAATAGAACCATAGTATTGTGCAAGCTTATAATTACAATTAATTATAGTCTGGGGGACCACTAGTTCATTATTAAATTGCAGACGTACTGTCATG